>NC_090646.1:151146644-151381644 GCF_040937935.1 Hyperolius riggenbachi
CAGTTTCCCTTGAAGTGATTACACTATATATGTTAAGTGGTGACCAACATGATCCTCAGATTATAGATCACCAGGTAGCATTTGCCACTTTGAAAGTGAAGAATGCCACTTTTGCCATTGACCACCGCTGTAAAAGTGGCAATCTGCACCTACTACTGCTAGATTGCTGGTGCTGTAGATTAGAACATGGATCCCGTGTCAATTTTACACAGCCCCCTCCCCCAGCACTGTATGTATAATAACCTTGATTTCAATTAAACACTTGGGGCTTGATTCACAAAGCGGTGCTAACCTACTTAGCACGTCTAAAGTCTTTAGACGCGCTAACCAGGGTGCTAAGTAGGTTAGCACCGGATTTCTCAATCAGATCGTGCGCTAACTTTGCGCGCGCAAAGATTTACGCGCGCAAAGTTTTACGCACGCTAAGCCCCATAGGCTTTAATGGGCACTTCGCGCGGAGCGCCCTACGCTCTGTGCAGTACGTGCGTAAAGTTTTACGCGCATAAAGTTTTGCGCGCGTAAAGTTTTATGCGCGAAAAGCTTGTTTAGACGTGCTAAGGGGGTTTTCACAGGCGTGCTAACAGTTAGCACCGCTTTGTGAATCAAGCCCTTTATCTATGTTCAGCCCTCTCTCAGCCAATTCCGCTAGAGGACTGGGAAGAGATCTGGGAGAATGCTAAACATTCATCCATGTGTAGACAAATAAGGGAAAATATCTACAAAATTATATTTAGATGGTATCTCACTCCTGACAGGCTATCAAAAATCTACCCAGACTCCTCCCACCTCTGCTGGAGAGGCTGTAATGAAAAGGGTACCCTTGAACACATCTTCTGGTCTTGTCCCTTAATCTCCCCACTATGGACTAATGTTCAACATCTCATCATGACAAAAACAGGTATACTAGTACCTCTTGACCCACTCTACATGGTGTTAGGTAACCCCCCCCCCCCCCCCAGACACTCCTAGGCATACCACGCGCCTGATTACCCACATTCTAACAGCTACACGCCTAGCAATAGCTACTTTCTGGAAAAATATTGCTCCTCCAACACTATCAGATGTCAAACTTAAGATTGAATGGTCTAAAGAAATGGAACAAATGACGGCATCCTTAAGAGGCACCGAAGCTCACTTTCATAAGGTCTGGAACCCCTGGTCCTCACTTTCACCTGACCTCATGCCCCCCTGATACCAACTGAGAGTTCTAATATATTAGTCAAACTAACCTTCCTCAACCATGTGGATAAAATTGGCTCATACTAGGCTTCTCACTTCGCCACCTTTCACCATATAAGCCCTTGCACCCCCTCACCACAACTCCTACTTCACATATAGGCCTGTTAAGACCCTGTATCTCCTAACTACCTATAGGCCTGTACTTAGATAACCATCAATCGCTGGTGTGACCCGTTCTAAGTTATCTGCATGGGCTCTTTGGTTAACAGAACCCATATTTTTATAAAAGCAGGTTATATCTATTCAGTACATAATATCCTATGTTCATCACCCTACAAACTAGACAGGAACATCTTAGTGTCTTGTTACCGGGTTAGTCATTCAAGCAATCTAAACCTAGTTAATTAGACTTCGAACCCCCATGGAGTATTGTCTCTCTCAATAATTACTTATTACATGTCTATAATCAAACCGAAGACGATTCATGTTCTTGACCCTGTCTATAAGTGAAATGATTTCTTTGTATTACTCAATGTTCAACTTCTGTATGTTCAAAAATTTTCAATAAACAAAAGTATAACAAAAAAAAAAACACTTTATCTATGGTAAACGACAACCTCTACACACTATTTTGACCGATCAAGAACGTAAACTGGTTCCTGAAATGCTGGAAGAGGAAATAGGTGTCAAGGAAATGTGGTCTCAAATAAAGGGAGTCACGGCCAGTCTGACGCAAGAGAAGTGTGGCCGCTGGAGAGATACGTAGAGAGTGCACTTCTCTTGCGCAGACTCGCCGCGACTGGCTGAAGTTATGGGATCCGTTAACGGCGCTGGAGAAGTCTGGATGGCGGCATGGCAGCGATCCATGCTCATGGGGCTGGAGGAAGCCCCAGGTATGTATAAAACTTTTATCTTTATCTCTGGTTTCCTTTAAGCCTTGATTTACTCAGACAACTGTAGGAACTGCTTGATGAGAGTTATATAGTCAGATATAAGGAATTAAACTGGACTGAGTATTCCCTGGGCAGGACATGTCTTTCCATCAGATGCCACATTCAGTGCATGCCATTTCCTGGTGGAGCAATTGAAATGCCATCCATACTACTGAGGAAACCAAAGAGGCTTTTGCATCCAGTTTATGTACATAGCCTACCTCCTTTGCTGGCCATACTCACATTTATTTTACAACATCAACTTTCCAGCAATTCACTTTCTCCCAGCATCAAACTAAGGGGGAGAGACCACTTTAGTTATGTCCTTCACTGTCTTAATCACTTGACTGTCTCTACCTGATATTCTGTTGAGTTCAGCTATTTGCTTTTAAATTCTGTCTTTTAAACCAATCAGCTTTGATGAATGAAAGAATCACAGTAGTGTTTGAAATTCTGGAACATTCAGCTGAAACTTCAATCAAGTGCTCAAAGTGAACAAGATGATAGTTGAATGTACCCTAATGTATATAAAGTTTCTGCTAACAAAGGAAAAGGCCACTTTGGGTGCACCAGCAACTGATTTGAGCTTCTGTACATTTAGGTCAGATGCTCTGCCTGGTTCCTTTGCCCATTTTTTGATTCAAACCTTCAAGCTGCGTACAGGTGCTTACAGATAATGATTATTATTGATCATTCTGGGTGACAGTTGTAGGAAATATTTCTGTTCATGTTGCTCAGCTATAACTATTGTGAGTGGTAAGGGTGATTATGAGCTGAGGGCATGTGGGAGGGCTGGCCAATAGAAAATCAGAAAACTGACCAAATACTAAAAAAACTCAGAATGTGTTATTATTTAGAAGTTATATAGCGCTGACACCTTCCATAGCACTGTACAGAGTATATTGTCTTATCACTTAATTGTCCCTCAGAGGAGCTCCCAATCTACCATATCACTACGATAGTTGTGTGTCCATCACAGTCTAGGGGCAATTTTATGGGGTAAGCCAATTAACTTATCTGTATGTTTTTGGGTTGTGGGAGGAAACCAGAGTGCCCAGAGGAAACCCATGCGCACACGGGGAGAACATACAAACTCCGTACAGATAGTGCCCTTGCTGGTATTCCAGCCAGGGGCCTAGCGCTGCAATGAGAAAGTGCTACGCCACTATGTTGCCATCCGTACACTGCATTTACTGGATATACTGCTTTTTTCTGAATATTAAGAGGTTGATTGACTAAACTGGGAGAACAGTGAAGAAGACTAGAGCACAAAGGCCTGTACTGGATTTAGCTTTTGAGTTCTCTGATTAGCGGACGATTAGGTGGTATTTTTACATCTGTTTCTGAAGATAAGCACTAAACAGAAACATAACAAATCAGCCTAAAAAATCCCTCTTGAATAATAAAGTTTAACTGATGTTGTGTTCCCTGAGACATTTAAAAACCCTCAGGGTGCCTGCTTATATATGCTTCACCTTTTTCAGTGAACCAAGCACTGCTGTAGTGCTGCCTGTAGAAATGGCCCGAACCTCCGATTTTAGGCTCGCGAACCTCCGCAAACGCTCGCAAACTTGCAAACTTTTGTGAAGTACAATAGACTTCAATAGGGAGGCGAACTTTGAAAACTAGAAACATTTATGCTGGCCAGAAAAGTGATAAAAAAGATGTTTCAAGGGGTCTAACATCTGAGTTTTTGCATGAATGAGTGGGATAGATGCCAAAAGTCCCGGGGAAAAATCTGGATTTGACGCAAAGTAGCTTTTTAAAGGCAGAAATCACATTGCATGCTAAATTGCAGGCCTAAAGTGCTTTAACCACCCTGGCGTTCTATTAAGATCGCCAGGGTGGCTGCACTAGATGGCGCTCCGGAGGCGTTCTTCTGATCGCCTCCGGCGGCCAAAAGTAATACGGAAGGCCGCAATGAGCAGCCTTCCGTGTTTTGCTTACTTCGTCGCCATGGCGACGAGCGGAGTGACGTCATGGACGTCAGCCGACGTCCTGACGTCAGCCGCCTCCGATCCAGCCCTTAGCACTGGCCGGAACTATTTGTTCCGGCTGCGCAGGGCTCAGGCGGCTGGGGGGACCCTCTTTCGCCGCTGCTCGCGGCGGATCGCCGCAGAGCGGCGGCGATTGGGCAGCACACGCGGCTGGCAAAGTGCCGGCTGCGTGTGCTGCTCTTTATTTCATCAAAATCGGCCCAGCAGGGCCTGAGCGGCACCCTCTGGCGGTAATGGACGAGCTGAGCTCATCCATACCGCTAAGGTGGTTAAAACATCTTGCATGTGTATACATCAATCAGAGAGTGTAATTAGAGTACTCCTTCACACTGACACACCAAACTCACTGTGTAATGCACCGCACACAGCTGTTTGTTTAGTGACGGCCATGCTGGACTGGTGCGCACCATGGTGAGAGTGCAGGCCATGGCTGTTTTCAAACCCATATGGTCGCCGGGCTGTGGTAGCTCAATGATAGAACAACAGTGACTGTCCAGCTGATCGAATTCGGTCTGTCCACAATGAATCAATGACCTTATTATCTTGGGTGTGCCCCCCCTGAGACACTCATATAGCCAGCGGTCATTGCTTCATTGTGATACGCAAGCCCCTTCACCGCGGCAAGGTAACGATCACGAAGGGGAATTGGCACATGTACCTGCCTTTTGTTTTGTTGTTGCAGCTGCAGTGCAGCCAGAAAAATTAGGCAGGCATGTACACGCACCAGAAAAATTATTATAGCGGCCGCTGCTAGCAACGGCCTTAAAAATTCAGGAATCTGCCTGGACTCCTAGACCCTGTTGGTGGTGGCGGAGAGGGCAGTCAAGTGGCCTGCAGGCAGTGATGCTGTGTAGGGGCCGACTTAGTTTTGGGGCAGGCAGTCACACCATGTGCAGGCAAAGATGCTGTGTGTGGGACTGACTTAGTCTTCGGGCGAGCAGTAGCCCTCCGGGATCCATGCCTCATTCATTTTGATAAAAGTGAGGTACTGAACACTTTTGTGACTTAGGCGACTTCTCTTCTAAGTGACAATGCCTCCAGCTGTGCTGAAGGTCCTTTCTGACAGGACGCTTGAGGCAGGGCAAGACAGAAATTGGATGGCTAATTGGGACAGCTCTGGCCACAGGTCAAGCCTGCGCACCCATTAGTCCATCACTGCTCATACTGTGGATGGTTGTTTCTCTACCATTGTTAAAGAAAGCGTACGACCGGGGAGTCATGGTTCAATTCCGGTCCAGAGTTGGAGCCTGAGAAATGGCTACCACCACACATCCAAGCAGAGGCGGGACAAGGTCCTTCAGCACCCAAGGCTGAGACACCAAAGTGCGCCCCCCATCCCTCCCACCCCAGCCATCACACACTGTTTGCTGTTAGACTAATAGGTGCCCCAGGGCCCCCAACCTCCCCAGCACCTTAATCTCTAGTTATATGGCTTGCAGTCACTGTCATGTATCCCCTTTTGTTATTTCTTTCTGCTTCAAACACTATTGGGAATGACAGCTGAATGAATTGTGCAACCCCTCCTACACTGCGCCCTGAGGCTGGAGCCTCTCCAGCCTCTGCCTCGGCCCGGCCCTGCATCCAAGGAAGGCAGCAGGCATGGCATGCAAGTCCCGAGGTAGTGACAAAAAATAACAATACAGGAGGACTTTCAAGGCCCTGCTGTATATGACACTAATCGACTTTACTACCTTTAACGAGAATCTGTTATGGAGGGCAAGTCTGCCGTCCATTCAAGTGAAAGGTATGCACTGACTGCCAGGTATAATACAATGTGCAGTCACAGATGCAGTGAAAGGTATGCAGTGACTGGTATTACAATACAATGTGTAGCTGTCACACAGGTGCAGTTAACAGGTATGTTCGGAGTGGTATATTACACAGCGTGCGGTCACACAGGTACTGGGAACAATTATGCAATGACTGGTATTACAAATGTGCACCTGTCACACACACACAGGTACCGGAAAGGCACAGTGACACTGCGTGCGCTCATGTAGGTAGGTGGGTGCACTGAAGGGAACAACAGGTAGGTATATGCAGTGATGGGTATTACAAATGTGCACACACACACACAGGTACCACCGTGAACAGGTGCAATGACTGGTGGTATTAACAATGCGTGCGCTCACGTAGGGAGGTAGGTGCACTGAACAGTGAACAGGTGCAGTGATTGGGATGGGATTACAAATCTGCAGCTGCCTGTCACACATACAGGTTGTCACTGAATGTGCTGGGCCTGGCAGTGGCACAGTAGCAATTACACCAAAGGCCAGCTGCGACTGACTGACAGGGCTGTACTTAAAGAGAAACTCCAACCAAGAATTGAACTTTATCCCAATCAGTAGCGGATATCCCCTTTTACATGAGAAATATATTGCTTTTCACAAACAGACCATTGGGGGGCGCTGTATGACTGATATTGTGGTGAAACCCCTCCCACAAGAAGCTCTGGGACCGTGGTACTTTTGGCAGTTTGTTACAATGTAACAAAGGTTCACAGACAGGAATTAGCTGTTTACAGCTGTCTCTAACAGCCAAAACAGCTAGCAGCAGCTACATGACCTGCCCACAGTAAAAATGTCACCATGTAATAAATGTCAGAATGTAAATCGGGGAGAGGAGAGATTTTACAATGAGCAAACACTGACTAAATCATTTATACATAATTATTGTAAAAATGAAGCACTTTTTTATTGCATTATTTTCACTGGAGGGCCTCTTTAAATCAAAGAGAGAGTGGGCACGCACATCCAATGCAAAAAGGTCATTTATTTCACCATAAAAAAGGGTACAACAATGGCTGACAGGGCTTTATATAATGCAAGTGGGCCACACAAAAAAAAAATGATCAAGATTAGCTCTCAAAAGAGCTGTTGAGGGGTGCTTTTTAAGCAATAAGAATCAGCAAGGAGCAAGTTAACACCCTACAAAAGCCTAACTAAGCTTCCCCTATAGCTCTCTATGCAGCAGCTCTCCCTTCTCTAATTACTGCAGGCACACATGTGAGTCCAGGAGGGAGTGTAGCCTTATTGGCTACAATGTGCCTGCTGACTGTGATGTAAAGGGGCAAAGTTGACCCTAATGATGCACTATGGGGGCGAATCGAACTTCCGGAAACCGCGAACCACGGAAGTTCGCCGGCGATCCATTCGGGCCATCTCTAGCTGCCTGCTGCTCCTGCTCCATGTGAACATTCCAATTCTTCTCATCCTGTGTGAAATGTAAATAACCAATCTGAATCACGCACACATCTGTGATCTTCACATCAGGTCTGATAGGACAGAGCAAGGAGAGATTGGATTAAAGTGAGAAGTGCATAGCATCTAGCTAGAGACAGTCTTCCTTAGCTTTAATTTTAAGTAATACTGAGGCGTCTTTTTTAACCATTTGCCGACTGCTTCACACCAATTAGCGTGAACATGTCGGCAGCCCCAGGACCACTCAACGACAATTGGCGTCATGTCGTGAAGTCCTGGGGTGAGGTTTTGCAGGAGATTGCGCGCGACAATCACTGCTAGGAGACTGTTAGATGGTGAAACCACTGTCTATTTACACTGTACAGCGATGCGATCTATGGCAGCGCTGTACTGGGGACAGCCGTGTGACACCCTGGGAGGCTCAGGAGCGATCACCTTTCATAGGGTGATGGCTATGACAGCCAATCGCTGTGATTGGCTGCCGGGGGGAGAGGGGGGGGGGGGCAAGGGACATAAATAAAAAAAATATACAAATTTATTTAAAAGAAAAAACAAATAAATAAAAAAACAAACAAACATGGCTGCAGAGATCAGAGCCCACCAACAGAAAGCTCTGTTGGTGGGCAGAACAGGGAGGGGGGGAATCTCTTATGTGCTGAGTTGTACGGCCCTGCAGCGAGCCCTTGAAGGTGTGTACACACGCACTACTGTAATAAACGACGCATTCAGCCAACAGTAGGATGTGTGTACATACTCAGCGGATCGGTCAGAAACAGTATTATCAGTCTGCCAACAGCGTGTACACAAGTACTACTGTCGGCAGAATGCCCGTCGAGCGGGAGGGTCTGAAGGACCGGTCATAGTAGTGCGTGTGTACGCACCTTAACCACTTGCCGACCACACGCTTAAACCGTGCGTCGGCAAAGTGGCAGCTGCAGGACCAGCGACGCAGTACTGCGTCACCAGCTGCAGGCTGATTAATCAGGAAGCAGCCGCTCGCGTGAGCGGCTGCTTCCTGTCAATTCACGGCGGGGGGCTCCGTGACTAGCCTGCGGGCCGCCGATGGCGGCTCGCAGGCTAAATGTAAACACAAGCGGAAATAATCCGCTTTGTTTACATTGTACGGCGCTGCTGCGCAGCAGCGCCGTAAGGCAGATCGGCGATCCCCGGCCAATCAGCGGCCGGGGATCGCCGCCATGTGACAGAGGACGTCCTGTCACTGGCTGCACAGGACGGATAGCGTCCTGTGCAGCCTGGATCACTGGGGGGACAGGTAGGAGAGGGAGGGGGAGGGAATGTCGCCGCGGAAGGGGGCTTTGAGGTGCCCCCCCCGCAACATGCCACCAGCAGGAGCGATCAGACCCCCCCAGCACATCATCCCCATAGGGGGGAAAAAAGGGGGGCGATCTGATCGCTCTGCGTGCCCGCTGATCTGTGCTGGGGGCTGCAGAGCCCACCCAGCACAGATCCCATCAAACAGCGCTGGTCCTTAAGGGGGGGTAAAGGGTGGGTCCTCAAGTGGTTAAAGCTGCAGTGGCCTGAAATTTAAAAAATAGCCTGGTCACTAGGAGGGTGTAAGCCTATGGTCCTCAAGAGGTTAAATACTCACTTATAGAAAGGGAAGGTTCTGAGACCCAGAGCCGTCCTTCTCCATAGGTGAGTATCTGACTTTTTTTCACAGTCACCTCAGTGTTACTTTACATCCTAATACAAAGGAAGTAAAGATGCCCCTCTTCCTAATCTCATAAAGTTGTGAGGGGTGAGATTGATGAGACCTGATAACCGGTCACAGACCTGGAAGAAATGCTATAGAGCAAACCCATGTGACGTATTGGGGATGGGGTTGTTGATGATGATTCTTGGTGCACATGTTTATAGACTGTTGGTAAAGAGAAAGTACACCTAGAAGCATTAAGCAGCCAAAGGGTTCTTAGATATCTTCAGGTGATAAAATCAATAACTCATTATGATTGCACTATTGATCAGTGGAAAGTAAGAGCTCATTTAACATATGTACAGTTTAAGTATGCATATCCTTTAACTAAAGTAGAGCTAGTTATATACTGTGTCTTAAGGTGGCCACATGCCATACAATTTTTTAAATATCTGTTCAATTTAAGAATTGTAATCAATTTTTCTGACTGACTGTAACATTAAAAAAATCTGACCAATGTACCACACACCTATGTTCAATTTTTCCCCAATTATGATAAAAATGATTGGAAACTCTGCGAAAATTGCGAGGGTGTGTATAAATTGACAATCTAACACACACCATAGAATTTTTAGAAAAATTGAAGAACAATTTCCAGCATTCCGAATTGATAATAAATCGGAAAAAAACGGGAAACCCAATAGGATTTTTTAGTCTAATGAAAAAGCTTTCAATTTTTTTGAGAGATCTGGTCATATTTATCGAGTTGCCATGAAATGTTTTTGTCTCGTATGTGGCCGTCATCCCGCCCCGTCGCCATGGCGACCGAGGAAGCCCTGCAGGAAATCCCATTCTGAACGGGATTTCCTGCTTACTCTGATCGCCGAAGGCGATCGTAGTGGGTGGGGGGATGCCGCCGCTCAGCGGCTATCATGTAGCGAGCCCTGGGCTCGCTACATGATTAAAAAAAAAATAATTAAAAAAAGTTCTGCGCTGCCTTCTTGCCGGTGAGAATTAGACCGGCAAGGAGGTTAAGATGAAAGTCCTGCGTAGTAAAATTACGATATTCTTTTTGTATTAATTTTCGCAAAAATATTGAAAAATTCTACTTTCTAACGAAAATGTAGTAAAAAAAGAATTTTGGAATATGGTCGTAGTTTTAAGAAAAAAAATGTTTTGCATGTTTGCGATTTTCACGTCAAAAGGTGTAATATGGTTGCAGGGGCTTTTTTGTGTTTGTTGCAATTTTTTTGCTTTAAAAGGTGTAATACGGTCACTTTTTTTCTTGTCTTTTTCATTTTTTTACGTTAAAGGGGTAATATGCTAATTAAAATTAGCGATTTATAAGACAAATTGCATTTTCACACCTACTTTCTTATATAGTTTTCAGTGTCCATATTGCAAAAATACAATGTGTTTTCACAAACATATTTTCTAAAACGAAAATGGTATTTTCGATGCCAAAATGACTTTGGTGAAAATTCACTGGTCCTGCATTCTGTGTAGCATAAAATATATAGCATTGCATGATTATGCCTACAGGAAGCTGTTGACTCAGATGTATGCTGGGAAAACTGTACCATTTATTTAAACAGTAAATCCCAGTTCTTATCAGAAATATCTTGTTCCCCAATTTAGCTGCTTGCTATATCTATCTGTTTGCTCGCTTATGTATATGTACACCGTTGGTGAGTTGGGCGCAGGGCGAGCTGAATGACAGCTTTCTCTGCTGCCACTAAACTCCCCGGCAGCGTTAAATACTATTCCCCCTCCTAGTTGTAGCAACTCGGAGGGAGATTACTCCCTAAGAGAAGAATTACTCCTGTGTGGGGCGCACAGCATAGCATTGCTGCTATGAGGGCGCCCAGCTACGGCGCTTAGTGCCATGAGCTGAAGCTACCTGCTTCGTGTTTGCTCCTCTCTAGGCTTCCATTCATCAGATGAGGCAAGCCATACCCACATTGAGGCAGAAGACAGAGAGGTGATGACACTTTGCACACTCCCCTAGGACAAGTCAGTGGAGCTATCGCTGACTATTTCTAAGCCTCAAGCAGGCTGAAATGCAGTCAGGGAAAACACCCCTACTTGATGGAAAAGCGATTTACACTTTTACATGGAGAAGCATAAGGAAGAAATTAAACCCCTATTACAGTTGTGTCAAAGTTATTGCTGCTTCAGAAAATTGAATATAACTATATATAACTATTTCATTAATTTGACTCTGCAGTTATAGGGATAGAGAGACTGCCATATATATTTCCTTATAACCAATGTCAGTTACTAGGCTTTACTCTTTGGCTGCAATAGTATCTGAAACACACACTTGAGATAAGCATGCAGCCACTGTGATCAGACTGCAGACAGAGCACGTTAACAGCATACTCATTTTGAGTCAGTGAAAAATATATATGAATATAAAAAAATAAAAAAAATATTGCAGACATAGGAACAGCAAGACAGCCAGGAAATGTCACGGTTTAAAAGACAAACAAACATGACAGACCCATTATCGCTTTCATATCAGGGTTATTTTAACTGGAGCTCTTCTTTAGTGCTGATTTTCTCTCCCAATATGCCCCACCCCAAAGTCAGCAGCTTCCTTTAGGCAAAGTCATATGTTGGTTGTTGCACATAGATTCTGTAAGCACTTGAGAAAGACCAGTCAGGTCGAAACGTTGTGCTTTTTGCACTGTGATATTCGCAATAAAATTGGCCAATTGGCCTGAAAATCCAGGTAGAGACCCAGTCTTCTTTTCACTTTGGATAGTCATATGACCACAGCCCGGGGAAAATGAAAGTAAAACTTTTTTTATGTTCAAACCAAAACTCACTTTTGCAGTTCTACATACTATATTTTATCCTACAGAAAGTATAAGGAGGGCATTTTTAAACAACACAATAACTATACAGCTAACTTGCCTTTTTTTAAGGTAAGCAGAGTGTTTATAGGTAAAATACAAGAAACCCAGAGGATAAGAAAACAAAACAAAACAAATCACATAGTTAACTAAGCATATAGATTTTTAGTCTGTTGTTTCTTTCCCAGGGCCTAATCTTCTGTGCATGCCGGCTATCTCTCCATCCCCACTTCCTCAATCAGTACAGAGGGTAGTGCATAAGTGCCCTGAGCCTATCAGTATCTCTGAGTACCACGGGTGATGGCATGACCATAGGGCATGAGCCAAGACAAATGGAAGCTGTAGAGGAACCCCGGAGCAGAGAGTGCTGCTGGCAAGTCTTTAACTTACATATTATATTCAGTTCCACTAATAGGCTTCATGGCTATTCTGACTTATATAAAACAGCTTCAATTCATAACAGAGGTGGAGCAAAAAAACGTTGCTCTCTATTGGTGGGCTGCAATTCATTAATCCTTCTATGCTTTGAGATTATTGAAAGTTGCAGGTGAGTCACAGCTGGGTAGACATGGGCTTCCCTACCAGCCAGCGGGACTCAAGGTGATCTCGTATAAGAAAGTGTTAGATCAAAGTAACAGCACTTAAAAAGGGATAAGACAAGTATTCTCTGAAGCCTAGTATGTTTCAGATATTAGGTAGCCAGGCAAAGTCTGATTACTAAAGAAAGGAGAAAGCGAAAAAAAAATCTTTTCATCTGTGGATTAGAGCCTTCAGAGATGACACACAGATTGCCAAGGAAAAAAAAATCTAAGACGGAAAACAAGACAGAAAATTCTGAGAAATCTTCAAAACACTAAAAATGATTGCTTTGATGCCCTATATATTGTAATATGTAAATAACTAAATGCTGTATATGGGCAATCACGTCACACCACAGTGAGATTTTATAAGGAACACAGAAAAGCAAGAGCTCTGGTTCAACTTTCATCAAAGACGTTGGCAAAACAAAAGAGAAGCACGCAGAGTTCGTACACATCACAGGGATGTACTGCTGACCACTTCACATCATGCCAAGCTGCAACATTTCATTACTGTCAACTTATGGCATCAAAAAGGTATGTCTCGTGCAATGTCAGATAACTCAGGCATGACTCTCAGAACTCCAAAGGAGCCATGAGCACGTTATGGAGAAAAGTGACTAGCCAGCTAAATTGTGACAGCGTGCTGATGGTTCAAAAAGTACTATGGGAGGCATTGTGCTGAAAGCAGATAGCCAGTATGAAAAAGAACAGTTTTCTAGTGAAAGAAAAAACTATAAAAGCTTAAATTGGCCCCCTGACTTGGAATATTTTTTTTTTTTTTAGGTAAAAAGGGTGCTTCTTCTCCATTTATATATTTTCACATTATAATGGTAAACATGTATTTAGGTTAAAGGCCAACTTCCAGTTTGTTTATTATTGTAATGGTGTAACGGGGGCGCGTGTGTCACAAACGCTCCTGTTACACTGGAAACCACATGGGGCATGTGCAGGGCCGGATTTGTACTTTTTCCCGCCCAAGGCCAACTATACCGTCTGTACGGTTGTTATCTCTATGTGTGTCACAATGAGAATTTGCCTTACTTTCCATCATTGGGGTCACAGACCTTAGCATTTTTAGTAATGCGCATATAGATTATAAGTTATGTTTTCCTTAAGAACCTTTATGTTATGCTTGCCATCTCGTTATTGATGTACCTATTGTGTCACCATGAGAGTTAGGCTGATGTGTACCTGCAGGACAGAGCTTACAGGTCTTGTAGGGATGACACAGGTACAGGACTGAGTTCAAAGGTTAAAGCTAACCATGTAGATAGGGATGGCTGCATAGAACAGCTTTACTGCCCCTAACTCAGTCGCCCCTAAACAGTGTGGTGAAGACAGAGCCAGCAGTGGACACCGACAGGCAGGGCCGGGCCAAGGCATAGGCTGGAGAGGCTTCAGCCTCAGGGCGCAGTGTAGGAGGGGGGCGCACAATTCATTCAGCTGTCATTCCTAATTGTTTATGAAGCAGAAAGAAATAAGAAAAGGGGATACATAGCAGTGACTGCAAGCCAGATAACTAGATATTAAGGTGTTGGGGAGGTTGCGGGCCCTGTGGCCCTCTCAGTCAAATAGCAATCAGTGTGTAACAGCTGGGCTGGGAGGGATGGAGGGGCGCACTTTGGTGTCTCAGCCTTGGGTGCTGGAGGACCTTGTCCCGCCTCTGCCGACAGGTAAAGTATTTAAGCATGGTGGGGCGTATATTACACTGGGGAGACATCGCTGGGGTCGACGAGTCACAGAGGCGGCATCACTAGGCCGATTCCCGCAAGATTTCATGCTGAAATCGATCGGGAATGGGCATGCGATGTATGGCAATGGCAGCTGACAGATCTCTCTCAGATCATATAGAAATCTGTCTCTTGAATGAATCTGCCCAGTATCACAAGATGTATGGCTATCGTAAGGAAAAAACACTGAGCTGCTTGTAGTCAATGGGGCTGTAATGCTCCCCTTCTGTTTCCTCAGCAAACAGGAGGACCTTATCTCCTGCTCTTCTTAGATCAAAGAGATAAGAAACTGATGCTGGGAATACACAATGAGTTTTTTCAGCAGATTTACTGGCGGATTGATTTTCTGATCGATTTCCATTCACTTCTATGAGAAAATCGATCAGAAAATCTAAATCAGATTGGACTGTCGGAAATCATCTATCGAGCCATCTATCTGCCAAAATTCCTCATGGTGTATTTCCAGCATGACACAATTAAGTACATACAAATTGGATAAAAAAAAGCACAGCAGAAGCTCTCCCTGCCTCTTTGGCTCTATACACAGCCTCCTATCCCTGGTCTGAACTCCAAAAGAACTAAATCCACTAAATCTACTAAAAAAGCTGAACAGTGGTTGGCTGCTGGAACTGAACATGGGTACTTACAGAATCATCACCATGAATGGCTCAGGCTCAGCTACCATGAATGGCTCAGGCTCAGCTTAAAAGGAATCGGGGCATTCCTCCATAAAAAGGTTCAATTTTGTAAAAAGACATCACATAGCAAAATTGAAGCACGCAATCCAAATCTTCTTGCTTTGGTGGAAAATTCTCGCTTTGGCGGAGAACACTATCTTTATTGCTAAACTGATTTCGTAATTTTCACATACTCATGCTTAAGGGCCTATACACTGGTCGATTTCAGCCTTCTATCGAACGGAAATTGGCCAATCAATTGGCTGATCGATTTGCGGACGATTTCAATTGATTTTGATCTATCTGACAGTATGGAAGATCTAGGTCAATCTGCTGCTGGCAGCAGATCAATGGCCCATAGAGTTGCATTGGACCTAATGGTCCAATAAAGCATTTAAATCAATTTTCAATAGATTTTCTTCTGAAATCTATTGGAAATCTGTTTCTAGTGTGTGGCATACATCAGATAGATTCCTGTCAGATTAGACTTGACAGCCATCTGACGGAAATCTATCTGATGGTCAAATCTGCTGTAAATCTATAAGTGTATAGTCACCTTAAAGTGAACCTTAAGTCACAAAAAATGAGTTTTACTCACCTGGGGCTTCCCTCAGCCCCCTGCAGCTGATCGGTGCCCACGTAGAGTCGCTCTGATCCTCCTGGACCCGCTGGCGGCCACCGGCCACTTCCAGTTTCGCCGTCAGCCGCCGACAGACTGGGAACGCGAGTGATTATTCGGGTTCCCTGTCGGAAGCTGATGGCGAAACCGGAAGTGGCCACCGGCGGGTCCAGGAGGATCGGAGCGACTCTACGTGGGCACCGATCAGCTGCAGGGGGCTGAGGGAAGCCCCAGGTGAGTAAAACTCATTTTTTTATGTGACTTAAGTGCCACTTTAAGGCAGATGTATCATCAGCATAGCAAATGTAAATAATAATTTCATTAATATGACTGATATTTTCATCCCAGACGCAAATTATTTTTTGAACCTATAGATTGTGATGAAGCGTCCTGGCGTAGGCTGACTACATTGTTGCAAAGCTAATAAAGTTGCTGGCTCTTGTTTACCATTTGGAAGTTAGGCTCTCATTTGTTCCACCTTCCATCTGTTGCTGTGCACTGCCTATGGAAGCGGCGATGCAGGTTCACAGAGCGTTGGTGTCTTTTTGAGGACAGTCACAGTGTCATACTTAGCACAGCTTGTGACATCTCACATCTGATTTGTTGGATGAAAATGCTCTCCGTTCTTGCGTGCCAAAGTTGTTAAAGTATATTGAATTTCTATGAATAGGAATGCTGCTGAAATATCTCGTTGATTAAACTATTTGTCAAACCAGAGATGGTTTAAATGGCATAAAAGTTATATCGGAATACCCCAGAATGAGATCTGGAAACAAATAAAATAACATTTCCTGTTTACAGTCTTGTAAGAACTGGAGGATGTTTCCTTTTATGTACATTGCTGGGTGTGCAGAATTAGAGAGCTGGAATTAAAAGACATGCCGGGAACCTTCTGAGGCTTCAAAGGTCATCATAGATATGGACTCAATCGGGTCAATTACCTGGAGAAGCTTTCAGAATGTGCTTAAAGAGACTCTGTAACAAATTTTTCAGCCTTAGTTCTTTTATCCTATAAGTTCCTATGCCTGTTCTAATGTGCTCTGGCTTACTGCAGCCTTTCCTAATTGCACTGTCTCTGTAATAAATCTTATCTCCTTTCCTCTGTCGTGTCTGTCGGGCTAAGGCTTTAATGTGTGGAATGTGCAGGGCTGCTTGTGATTGGATAGAAGTGATACACACCCTCTGCAGGCCCCCTGCACACTCTGTATGACTCACACACTCTGTTTATGTGAGCCTATTACAAGCTGGTTTGTTTGTTTGTAAACACTGCCTAAAACTGTTAATTACAAGCCAGGATTGCAGCATAGAGTGGCAGAAACAGCACAGAGGAGCACAGGAGAAAATAAGGAATAGAATGGTATGCTTTTTAGTGTAAGAATATTAGCGTACAGATTCTCTTTAAAGCATACATAAAAAGGTGCCTGAAAAAAATGGCACAGGGGATTGCCGCTAGTAGAATATCGGGGCCTGCTCCTCCTCTGTGCCCTCATGCGGAGTGTAGTTGGGCTGTGTAAATATACTGCTTATATAATATTAACTGCTCTTGTCACTTCCAGTCTCCTCCTCCTGTGGGCTATTCGCTCTATGCTGCCCCCTCTGGCTCCCGATGACATGACATGCAGCAGGAGTTGGACATGCAGCAGAGTGAGTGGCTTCCAAGAGGAAGAGGAGACTGGGCATGACTAGAGCAGGTCAGTATATTCAGACAGCTCTGCAAGAGAGATTGAAGGGAGAACGGGCCCCTGGGGGAGGGCAAGAGGCCCCTGGATATTATTATGTATTTATGCATTTTATTTACCATCTTCACTACCTTGAGAGGATATCTTAATATAGTAATATAGCAACACATCAATGTTACAGACTGATACACATCGCTGAAAAATATCCAGAAACACGCTAGTGTGCTCAGGCCCTAAGGGCACACTCAATAGACCGGAAACAGTAATAAAGGGCGCAGGTGGCTAGTGGACAAATTGGGCGCCGCCATTCACTCCCATAATAATTATCGTTTAATGGGCGCCGAACAGGAAAAAAGGGCGCCCGAGAATAATAACGTTTTCCAACGGCGCCCGAAGATTATTCTTGTTTTATAACTGCTTGTGATGATTTACGTTTCCTATTTCAATAAAACACTATTTTAAATGTTATCCCTTAGTGTTTGTAAAACATTATTATTCACGAAACAAAGCGATCAGTACGTAACATAAATTTTAATATATTTTATCCCTTACTGTTTTTAAAACATTATTCTACACACAATACAGTGATCACTAAGGAGGGTCTTAGGTTTAGGCACCACCAGGGGGGTCTTAGGTTTAGGCACCACCAGGGGGGTCTTAGGTTTAGGCACCACCAGGGGGGTCTTAAATTTAGGCACCAACAGGGGGGGTCTTAGGTTTAGGCACCAACAGGGGGGTCTTAGGTTTAGGCACCAACAGGGGGGTCTAGGGGTTAGGGGTAGGTACAGGGAGGGTTACTTATTAAAAAAATTTTAAACGTTATTATACGTTTCACTATTTAAACGAAAGATTAACGTTTTTACAATTGCCGATTTCATGCACATTATTTAAAGATTTATAACTTTATAAAACATTAATTTTAAACAAAATACAGTACAATTCATTTTTAAACGTTATCCATGCTTATCGTTTAAAACCCCACGCCCTTTTTTCCCAGCGCCCCTTTTTAACGTACGCCAGTAGACCACCCTGCTGCATTAAAAGGGCACTATAGCGAAAAATTATAAAATTTAAAATATGTGCAAACATAGACAAATAAGAAGTACATTTCTTCCAGAGTAAAATGAGCCATAAATTACTTTTCTCCTATGTTGCTGTCACTTACAATAGGTAGTAGAAATCTGACAGAAGCGACAGGTTTTGGACTAGTCCATCTTTTTATAGGGGATTCTCAGCAAGGCTTTTATTCTTTATAAAGATATTCCCTAAAAAGCATTAAAAAAAAGATGCTGGTCAGCTTCCCTGCTTGCTACACAGTTTTTTGGCATTTGGACAGAGCAACTACCATTCACTAAGTGCTTTTGAAAATAAATCCCTGAGAATCCCCCATTAAGAGATGGACTAGTCCAAAACCTGTTGCTTCTGTCAGATTTCTACTACCTACTGTAAGTGACAGCAACATAGGAGAAAAGTAATTTATGGCTCATTTTACTCTGGAAAAAAATGCACTTCTTATTTGTATATGTTTGCACATATTTTAAATTTTAAATTTTTTGCCATAGTGCACCTTTAAGGAGTCTTAACTCCATACTGAATTGGTACTGGCTCCAGTCAGAATTCAAACCCTGGTATCCTATTTCAAGGGTAGTGTTTTTAACCAGTATGGTATTCAGCCGCTAACTGCATACTTTGTACTGGATTTTTTTATTGACATCTCAGATTCAGTATGGGTGCCAGTGTTTAGTGAATTGCTTTATTTGGGGTAACTGCCACTTTGCCTCCCCAGGAACAGTAAAAAGATGACACGTGGGACTCTCCTTCCAAAGATTACGGTAACTGTTGCTGTCTTAAATTATCACAAACAAAGCGTGACCTCTGGTCCTTGTGCGTCTTAGTCTGATCCTGGAAAGGTGATACCCTGCTCCTTTGTAATACGCTTTACAACTCAGTAAAACTACCTCAGCTCAAATGAACTGCGCTGGCATGATCTTTACTTGCAGAAGTTATGAACTGTATCACAGTAAAAGCAGTAGTCATATTTAATCACTTCATTTCCTGCAAAAATTAATTTATGGCAAGCATATTGCCTGCCACTCCTTCACTATATGAGTTGTCGCAGATCCGTAGGGACCTATTAAACATTTTAGAACGCGGGTATTTTACACATTATGGACGAGAGGAATTTTCACCTGTCAGCGCTCCTATTCATTCCCAAATAACTTTATCACTACTTATCACAACAAAATTATCTATACCTTGTTTTTTCTGCCACCAATTAGTCTTTCTTTGGGTGGTACATTATGCTAAGAATTATTTTATTCTAAATGCATTATGATGGGAATAATAAGAAAAAAATGGAAAAAATGTATTATTTTTCAGTTTTCAGCCATTATAGTTTTAAAATAATTCATGCTACCATAATTAAAATCCACATATTTTATTTGGCCATTTGTCCCGGTTATTGCAACGTTCAAATTACACTAGTACAATGTATGGTGACAATATTTTATTTGGAAATAAAGGTGCATTTTTCTGTTTTACATCCATCACTAATTTTTTGCCCAATATTTAATAATGAAGCTCACGTCTGCGCGGCATAAATGGTTAAATAATCTGGTGATCACAGCTAGTGTTGGGCGAACATCTAGATGTTCGGGTTCGGGCCGAACAGGCCGAACATGGCCGCGATGTTCGGGTGTTCGACCCGAACTCCGAACATAATGGAAGTCAATGGGGACCCGAACTTTTGTGGTTTGTAAAGCCTCCTTACATGCTACATACCCCAAATTTACAGGGTATGTGCACCTTGGGAGTGGGTACAAGAGGGAAAAAATTTTTAGCAAAAAGAGCTTATAGTTTTTGAGAAAATCGATTTTAAAGTTTCAAAGGGAAAACTGTCTTTTAAATGCGGGAAATGTCTGTTTTCTTTGCACAGGTAACATGTTTTTTGTCGGCATGCAGTCATAAATGTAATACATATAAGAGGTTCCAGGAAAAGGGACCGGTAACGCTAACCCAGCAGCAGCACACGTGATGGAACAGGAGGAGGCGCAGGAGGAGAAGGCCACGCTTTGTGAGACACAACAACCCAGGCCTTGCATGAGGGCAAGAAGCGTGCGGATAGCATGCTTTGTACCGCCATGCAGTCATAAATGTAATACATATAAGAGGTTCCAGGAAAAGGGACCGGTAACGCTAACCCAGCAGCAGCACACGTGATGGAACAGGAGGAGGCGCAGGAGGAGAAGGCCACGCTTTGTGAGACACAACAACCCAGGCCTTGCATGAGGGCAAGAAGCGTGCGGATAGCATGCTTTGTACCGCCATGCAGTCATAAATGTAATAAAGATAAGTGGTTCAATAAACAGGGACCACGCGGCAACGCTAACCCAGCAGCAGCACACGTGATGGAACAGGAGGAGGCGCAGGAGGAGAAGGCCACGCTTTGTGAGACACAACAACCCAGGCCTTGCATGAGGGCAAGAAGCGTGCGGATAGCATGCTTTGTACCGCCATGCAGTCATAAATGTAATAAAGATAAGTGGTTCAATAAACAGGGACCACGCGGCAACGCTAACCCAGCAGCAGCACACGTGATGGAACAGGAGGAGGCGCAGGAGGAGAAGGCCACGGTTTTTGAGACACAACAACCCAGGCCTTGCATGAGGGCAAGAAGCGTGCGGATAGCATGCTTTGTACCGCCATGCAGTCATAAATGTAATAAAGATAAGTGGTTCAATAAACAGGGACCACGCGGCAACGCTAACCCAGCAGCAGCACACGTGATGGAACAGGAGGAGGCGCAGGAGGAGAAGGCCACGCTTTGTGAGACACAACAACCCAGGCCTTGCATGAGGGCAAGAAGCGTGCGGATAGCATGCTTTGTACCGCCATGCAGTCATAAATGTAATAAAGATAAGTGGTTCAATAAACAGGGACCACGCGGCAACGCTAACCCAGCAGCAGCAGACGTGATGGAACAGGAGCAGGCGCAGGAGGAGAAGGCCACGGTTTTTGAGACACAACAACCCAGGCCTTGCATGAGGACAAAAAGCGTGCGGATATAGCAGCAATGCTTTTTGCCGCCATGCAGTCATAAATGTAATACAGATGAGAGGTTCAATAAACAGGGACCGGAAACGCTACACCATCCCAGATGTTCATTGGTCATGTTACTTGGTTGGGGTCCTGGAGTGTTGCGTAGTCATTTCCAATCCAGGATTGATTCATTTTAATTTGAGTCAGACGGTCTGCATTTTCTGTAGAGAGGCGGATACGCCGATCTGTGACGATGCCTCCGGCAGCACTGAAACAGCGTTCCGACATAACGCTGGCTGCCGGGCAAGCCAGCACCTCTATTGCGTACATTGCCAGTTCGTGCCAGGTGTCTAGCTTCGATACCCAATAGTTGAAGGGTGCAGATGGATTGTTCGACACAGCTACGTCATCTGACATGTAGTCCTTGACCATCTTCTCCAGGCGATCGGTGTTGGAGGTGGATCTGCACGCTTGCTGTTCAGTGGGCTGCTGCTGCATGGGTGTCAGAAAATTTTCCCACTCCAAGGACACTGCCGATACCGTTCCCTTTTGGGTACTAGCTGCGGCTTGCGTTGTTTGCTGCCCTCCTGGTCGTCCTGGGTTTGCGGAAGTCAGTCTGTCTGCGTACAACTGGCTAGAGGAGGGGGAGGATGTCAATCTCCTCTCTAAAGTCTCCACAAGGGCCTGCTGGTATTCTTCCATTTTGACCTGTCTGACTCTTTCTTCAAGCAGTTTTGGAACATTGTGTTTGTACCGTGGATCCAGAAGGGTATAAACCCAGTAATTGGTGTTGTCCAGAATGCGCACAATGCGTGGGTCACGTTCAATGCAGTCTAGCATGAATTGAGCCATGTGTGCCAGAGTCCTACCAGAATCCTCATCATCCTCTTGTGAGCGTTGTGATAGTTGTTGTGATGCATCATAGTCGTCACCTTCCTCCTGGTCTGCTTCTGCTGACCATTCGCGTTGAATTGTGGAAGTCCAACGTGCACCGCTCTGGCCCTCGTCAGTGGTGGCATGAAATTCCTGCTCCAACTCCAGCTGTTCCTCCTCCTCTTCTTCGTCATAGCTGCTGGGGCCAGCGTTCCCTGAGGCGGATGGCCTGATGTTGGTACCATCACGCTGATCGTTTTCTCCTTCAGATTCCCCCAGTTGCATCATGACAGCTGTTTCCTTGATTTTTAACATCGACCTCTTCAGTAAACACAGCAGTGGTATGGTAATGCTGACTGAAGAGTTGTCACTGCTCACAAGCAACGTGGATTGCTCAAAATTTTGGAGGACTTGGCAGAGGTCCAACATGTTGGCCCAATCGGATCCACAGAAGCTTGGCAGCTGTCCGGATGCGCCTCAGTACTGCGCCGTCATGTACTGGACCACTGCACTCTTCTGCTCACAAAAGCGTGCTAGCATGTGCAGCGTAGAATTCCAGCGCGTAGGGACATCACACAGCAAGCGATGGTGGGGGAGATTGAAGCGCTCCTGCATCTTGGCGAGTGCCCCCGAAGCAGTACTGGAATTTCTACAATGTTTGGCCACTCGACGCACCTTCAACAGAAGATCGGCCACGCCTGGGTATGTCCTCAGGAACCGCTGAACTACTAGGTTCATCACGTGCGCCAGGCAAGGGATGTGTGTCAGCTTAGCCAACCTTAAAGCGCGAATGAGATTACTCCCATTATCACACACAACCATGCCCGGTTTCAGGTCCAGCGGTGCCAGCCACAAATCCGTCTGTTCCTTTATTCCCCTCCAAATTTCCTCCCCTGTGTGCTGCTTATCCCCAAGGCAGATCAGCTTCAGCAACGCTTGCTGACGCATGCCAACAGCTGTGCTGCACTGCTTCCACGATCCTACTGCTGCTGGGTTAGCGTTTCCGGATGAGGTACAGCTTTGAGATGCGTTGGAGGAGAAGGAGTCAGAGAGGTAGGTGCTGCTGTTGTTATCCAGTGGGAGGGACGGCGGTGCAGCTGTTTGCGGCGTGGGCAACACCCGCGCCGTAGCAGGTGAGGAATCGCTGCCAGGCTCCACAAGGTTCACCCAGTGCGCGGTAAGGGAGATGTATCGACCCTGGCCGAACGCACTCGTCCAGGTGTCAGTGGTGAGGTGAACCTTGCAGGCAACGGCATTCTTCAAGCTTCGGGTTATTTTGCTGACCACGTGCTCATGCAACTCAGGCACTGCAGAGCGCGCAAAGTGGTAGCGGCTGGGAACCACGTAACGTGGGATGGCCACTGACATCATGCCCTTGAAGCTGTTTGTCTCCACCACTCGATATGGCAGCATTTCGCAGGCCAGAAGCTTGGCTATGCTGGCTGTTACTGCCACGGCCCGGGGGTCATTTGCTGGCAATTTCCTCTTGCGCTCAAACATCTCCGACACAGACAACTGAACCGTAGCGCTGCACACGGAAGGGCTGTTGGTTGTTGTGTTTGATGAACACTGGGAGACCTCAAGAGCACTACTCCGGAAAGTGACAGTGTCAGCGTCGTCTGATGTTTGTGAATGTTGTGAACCACGCAATGGCTGGGCTACTGCTGCTGCTGAGGCGGGTCTGGTGGTGAGTCTGGTGAACCCAAGGGAGGCAGTGTTGCTGGTACCCTGACCTGCCGCGTTTGCCCACAGAGTGGGATGTTTGGATAGCATGTGGCGGCTCATGCTGGTGGTGGAGAGGTTGTTAATACTTTTCCCCCTGCTCAGGCGAGTCTTGCACACCTTGCAAATCGCCATGGTAACATCCTCAGTGCAGTCTTCAAAGAAAGCCCAGACTTTGGAGCACCTGCCTCCTTGCTGGCGATTTCTGTTTCCTCCTCTTTTGCCTCTCACTCTAACTTCCACGCTTGTGGTGCCTGAAATTGCGCGCCGCCTACCTTGTGGCACAAGGCGAACTCGTGCAGCAGTGGGTTCTTCAACAGACTCATCTGTGCTGCTGCTACGACGGCGATGTTCTCGTTCACAAATAAAATCTGGGTCTCTGTCCACATTGTCCATACCCTCCTCTTCCATCTCCTCAAACTCGTCATATGTCATTGTGGGGGGCCGCCGCCGTGGAGTAGAGCTCCCCAGAACAACCTCTGCGCAGCTCACTCCAACGTCGTCTTCCAGATCTTGTCGGCCGACCTCCTGCAATTGCAACCCCTCCTGCCCAACTTGCTCTGGGATTTGGGTTTCCGAGTCCTCCTCGGACTCGCCTTGTATTTCAGTGCGCGGTGCATTTCCCACAGTTAATGGTTGTGAATCCGGGCACAACATTTCTGGCTGTTCCTCCATTGACCTTTCATAGGTGGAAGTTTGTTGGGCTGGGAATAGCTCCTGCGAATACCCCATTGTGTCCTGAGGTAATTCATAGGACTGGTTATCTGGCAGTTGTGTGCGTGGTGTCGCTGCCGGTTGTGTCAGCTTTGTGCCCACTGGCTCCTTGTAACTGGCTGAGGACTCGGACCTCGTGCGTGATGTGCTGGTGCTGCTTAACCCACTGCTGGACGCTTGAGAGGTCATCCAAGTAATTATCTGGTCCTGTTCTTTTGGATTTGTGAGGGTTGTTGTCCTGGACAACATGGGCGGTATTGAGTGGGTTTTCTTGGGTGCTCCCCTGTGGCCTGTACGTGAACCGTCAGGGGAAACACCTCTTCCCTTGCCCCTTCCTCTTTCACCGGATTTCTTCCTCATTTCACTTATCCTTACAGTACACGCTGACTGGCAGCAGTACAGTGGCAGTACAGAAATGCTATACAGTACCACTATTCCCAGCAGCAACACAGAGCACAATGCTATACAGTGGCGGGTGAGCGGTGTACTACTGTTCCCAGGCCCAGCAGACACAGAGTGGAAGTAAACACAATGCTATATAGTCTGGCTGAGCGGTGTACACAGAGTGGCAGTACACACAATGCTATATAGTCTGGCTAAGCCGTGTACACAGAGTGTCAGAAAACACAATGCTATATATAGCGTGGCTGAGCGAGGTGCACAGTGGCAGTACACACAATGCTATATTAGTCAGGCTAAGCCATGTACACAGAGTGTCAGAAAGCACAATGCTATATATAGCGTGGCTGAGCGAGGTGCACAGTGGCAGTACACACAATGCTATATAGTCAGGCTAAGCCGTGTACACAGAGTGTCAGAAAACACAATGCTATATATAGCGTGGCTGAGCGAGGTGCACAGTGGCAGTACACACAATGCTTTATAGTCAGGCTGAGCCGTGTACACAGAGTGTCAGTAAACAATGGTATATAGTCTGGCTGAGCGGTGTACACAGAGTGTCAGTAAACAACGGTATATAGTCTGGCTGAGCGGTGTACACAGAGTGGCAGTAAACACAATGCTATATATAGCGTGGCTGAGCGAGGTGCACAGTGGCAGTACACACAATGCTATATAGTCAGGCTAAGCCGTGTACACAGAGTGTCAGAAAACACAATGCTATATATAGCGTGGCTGAGCGAGGTGCACAGTGGCAGTACACACAATGCTTTATAGTCAGGCTGAGCCGTGTACACAGAGTGTCAGTAAACAATGGTATATAGTCTGGCTGAGCGGTGTACACAGAGTGTCAGTAAACAACGGTATATAGTCTGGCTGAGCGGTGTACACAGAGTGGCAGTAAACACAATGCTATATATAGCGTGGCTGAGCGAGGTGCACAGTGGCAGTACACACAATGCTATATATAGCGTGGCTGAGCGAGGTGCACCGTGGCAGTACACACAATGCTATATATAGCGTGGCTGAGCGAGGTGCACAGTGGCAGTACACACAATGCTATATTAGTCAGGCTAAGCCGTGTACACAGAGTGTCAGAAAACACAATGCTATATATATAGCGTGGCTGAGCGAGGTGCACAGTGGCAGTACACACAATGCTATATATAGCGTGGCTGAGCGAGGTGCACAGTGGCAGTACACACAATGCTATATATAGCGTGGCTGAGCGAGGTGCACAGTGGCAGTACACACAATGCTATATATAGCGTGGCTGAGCGAGGTGCACAGTGGCAGTACACACAATGCTATATTAGTCAGGCTAAGCCGTGTACACAGAGTGTCAGAAAACACAATGCTATATATAGCGTGGCTGAGCGAGGTGCACAGTGGCAGTACACACAATGCTATATACAGCGTGGCTGAGCGAGGTGCACAGTGGCAGTACACACAATGCTATATATAGCGTGGCTGAGCGAGGTGCACAGTGGCAGTACACACAATGCTATATTAGTCAGGCTAAGCCGTGTACACAGAGTGTCAGAAAACACAATGCTATATATATAGCGTGGCTGAGCGAGGTGCACAGTGGCAGTACACACAATGCTATATATATAGCGTGGCTGAGCGAGGTGCACAGTGGCAGTACACACAATGCTATATATAGCGTGGCTGAGCGAGGTGCACCGTGGCAGTACACACAATGCTATATATAGCGTGGCTGAGCGAGGTGCACAGTGGCAGTACACACAATGCTATATTAGTCAGGCTAAGCCGTGTACACAGAGTGTCAGAAAACACAATGCTATATATATAGCGTGGCTGAGCGAGGTGCACAGTGGCAGTACACACAATGCTATATATAGCGTGGCTGAGCGAGGTGCACAGTGGCAGTACACACAATGCTATATATAGCGTGGCTGAGCGAGGTGCACAGTGGCAGTACACACAATGCTATATATAGCGTGGCTGAGCGAGGTGCACAGTGGCAGTACACACAATGCTATATTAGTCAGGCTAAGCCGTGTACACAGAGTGTCAGAAAACACAATGCTATATATATAGCGTGGCTGAGCGAGGTGCACAGTGGCAGTACACACAATGCTATATATAGCGTGGCTGAGCGAGGTGCACAGTGGCAGTACACACAATGCTATATATAGCGTGGCTGAGCGAGGTGCACAGTGGCAGTACACACAATGCTATATATAGCGTGGCTGAGCGAGGTGCACAGTGGCAGTACACACAATGCTATATTAGTCAGGCTAAGCCGTGTACACAGAGTGTCAGAAAACACAATGCTATATATATAGCGTGGCTAAGCGAGGTGCACAGTGGCAGTACACACAATGCTATATATAGCGTGGCTGAGCGAGGTGCACAGTGGCAGTACACACAATGCTATATATAGCGTGGCTGAGCGAGGTGCACAGTGGCAGTACACACAATGCTATATTAGTCAGGCTAAGCCGTGTACACAGAGTGTCAGAAAACACAATGCTATATATATAGCGTGGCTGAGCGAGGTACACAGTGGCAGTAAACAATGCTATATATAGTGTGGCTGAGCGAGCGGTGTACTACTGTTCCCAGCAGCGACACACAATGACTGGGGGGGACCCTGGCTAGCGTGGCTGGAGAGCGAACTACCCTGCCTGCCTACCCAAAGCTAAACCCACAGACAAATGGCGGAGATATGACGTGGTTCGGGTATTTATTTACCCGAACCACGTGACCGTTCGGCCAATCAGAGCGCGTTCGGGCCCGAACCACGTGACCCGTTCGGCCAATCACAGCGCTAGCCGAACGTTCGTGGAACGTTCGGCCATGCGCTCTTAGTTCGGCCATGTGGCCGAACGGTTTGGCCGAGCACCGTCAGGTGTTCGGCCGAACTCGAACATCACCCGAACAGGGTGATGTTCTGCAGAACCCGAACAGTGGCGAACACTGTTCGCCCAACACTAATCACAGCTTGGCAATCAGCAATCACCATAAGGATCCTTTTATACTGGTGCGCTGCAATAGCGGTGCAATTCAGAACAATTTTGACGCAGCCGAAAAGTCGCATCACGCGGTATACCAGCAGCGTGACTGAAAAAAAATGTAACATGCGACTTCCGGTGCATCGGGAGTCACAGGGTAAGTGACTGCAGCTTGTGCATTACTTCTGCGGCACCCTCAGCACTTCCGTCGTGTCTTGGATTAGAGCTGCAAATGTATCATCCCAATAGATAGCAGAGGAATGGACAGCCATTGGTATGATAGTTTACCGTTGTTTGCGAAAACACCACATTTCAATCCCGATTTTCCCCGTGGTCTGATAGGTGCTTAGCTGATCTTCGAAGCAGCTGGTTGCCTCCAGCATCTTTTACTGCCAAGCTTTTGTGCCCTCCTGTGGGGCTCAAAAACACTGCATGCTGGGAAGTAACGATGAAAGCCAACAAATGCTTTTCTGCACACTTACTCCAGAGGGAGGTAAAAACGTAACAGCCAACAATTCATCCTCACTTGGGGAAAAAAAAAAACTTTCAAGGCTGCTGACTGTAGTCAATTAACTCTCAAGATCAGGCTCTCTACTTCAAAAATGCCCCATGTAAAAACCATGTAAAAAAAAATAAAGATTTTTTCAATTTTTGTATGCTAATTGATGTTCTGGACATCCACAGACTGTACACAAAACTGAGACCCTTGGCCTAATAGGTAACCTTTGTTGTTGTCTCACATGATACAGCCAGCAGGGGCCATTGTAGTGCAAAACCTGTAATTACAGCCCCTGCCCTGATAAATCTCAGTCTGTCTCAATTGCCCTAGCTATTGACGAGATGCTAATCTTTCTAAGTTGATGCAAATGTTATGGTTGATTCATTAAGAATGATATGCTACTAAAGACCCAGATTTACTAAAGTTGAAGGTCTCTTTGGAGAGATTTTGTTATCCAGGAACACGTAAAAACAAATAAAAAAATTGCCATCACTAAAGATATTGGTGCAAAAGCTGTGGTTTGAGTGCCAGAGGGAAAACGATGATAGGAAATTATTAATTTAGAGGAAGATATTAGACGGGTTATGGCATAGGGTAGGGGAGGATGATTTTTTTCGAAGAACTACCTACACAGGCTGGATTAAACTCAGCCATAGGGCTTGATTCACAAAGCGGTGCTAACCTACTTAGCACGTCTAAAGTCTTTAGACGCGCTAACCAGGGTGTTAAGTAGGTTAGCACCGGATTACTCAATCAGATCGCACGCTAACTTTGCGCGCGCAAAGTTTTATGCGCGCAAAGTTTTACGCGCTCTAAGTCCCATAGGCTTTAATGGGCACTTCGCGCGGAGCGCCCTGCGCTCTGTGCAGTACGCGCGTAAAGTTTTACGCGCATAAAGTTTTGCGCGCGTAAAGTTTTATGCGCGAAAAGCTTGTTTAGACGTGCTAAGGGGGTTTTCACAGGCGTGCTAACAGTTAGCACCGCTTTGTGAATCAAGCCCATAGTGGCAAACCAAGACTGCCTCGTCCGAGAATGTAGCGTGAATCCACCATGTGTACATTACAATGGCCCCATGTCTCGGGGGTGTTAGTAGAGGGGAGCAGCCCCCATGATCGCAGGGGGCCCAGAGAGGTTTTGGGGCCTCAAATACTAACCTTCCCTTCATGCAATACAAGGGACTATACTTCAGATCAGGTGTTTTGTACACCTTTTATGGGTGTGAAGATCATGGTGGCAACACTTGTTTATGACCCTTGTGAGATGGACGCCAAGGCTGTGAAGGGCACCAAGGAGAGGCAAGGGAAAGAGTGGGGACATTGGGCGGCCTCATCAAAGTTTCACTGGGGGGCCGCATGAATTGTAGTTACGCTACTGCCATGTCTCCTAAACATCCAGCATGACAGATCCTTAGCAATCTATGATACCCAAGCATCCCCTGAGTGTATGGTACACTTACCCTGCCCATGGAAGTTTATCTGAGGTGCACTGCTTCCTCTGTGGAAACAGCCGGATAGCTACAAATGTGTCTCGACAGTCTTGGCCCTGTTCTATCATATGAAGAATCAGGTTACAAACCCTGCTGTGCCAAAGTAATCCCACATGTGTATGTAGCTTTAGAAGGTTAAGCTCATGTGTTAGAGAAAGTTAATATTAAGGGATGTGTGTTAAGGTTAGACATTAAGAAAGGATTAGCCTAAAGAGGAGGTTAGCACTAGGCATAAGGAAGAGCAGGTAGGTTACAGCCACGGGTTGAGAAGGGAGTTTTTACCTGGGAGCTAGTTATAGGTAACTGAATGATGTAGACAGGTATGACAATACTATACCTAAAATAACATTGCAACGCCGAGAAGAATCATAAATATGATTCCGGCACCCATGCCGCACATGTATGAGTTTTTTATTAGCTCATAGCTACTGTATGTAATTGATTTAGCTATAGTTAGATTCCTCCTCTCATTTAGCTTTCAGGTCTACCGCACACTAACATAAATATACCTTCTCCAAATAGGTGCGTGGTTGACAGACAGCCCTCCTCTATTCACTACCTCAACCTCCCTGTAACCTCTACCCAGTTTCAGCATTATAAATTGAAACAGGCTTTGTCTGCCTGCTTCCAATAACACATATTGTGATCTAATTAATTCCATAAAAGAGAAACACTTCTTCCCATTAGGCATTCCAAATATGACAAGACAAACGTTTTAGTAGCCAAAACCACCAATACAGAAAAGATGTCAATGCCGTTACCACATGGAAATACTTCAGAGGAATTACATTGGAAAGTTACTGCACAGTAAAAAGATCAAGAAACAGATTGAGTGCGCAGAGCACCGGGCCACTCAATTTCCTTTTGTTTTGTTAACAAGTGTGTGCCACCTGCATAGACGGCACTGAGACATGCAATGTGTAAATTATGGAAATTACATTCAGGAGAATGACTTGTGAGGTAGACACCTCATTTTCCTACTTAAAGGAGCACAATGGAGGAATAAGTTGTTTATGAAAATCTGTGCACACGCTCACAAGCACACACACACACACACACACACACACACACACACACACACACACACACACACACACACACACACATGTAACACACACACATGTAACACACACACACACCATACACATGTCACACACACACACACACACACACACACACACACTCACACACACACACACACACACACACGACACACACACAAACATGACACACACACACACACACACACATGACACACACACACACATGACACACACACACACACGACACACACACAAACATGACACACACACACACATGACACACACACACACATGACACACACACACACATGACACACACACACACATGACACACACACACACATGACACACACACACACACATGACACACACACACATGACACACACACACACACATGACACACACACACACATGACACACACACACACATGACACACACACACACACATGACACACACACACACACATGACACACACACACACATGACACACACACACACGACACACACACACACATGACACACACACACACATGACACACACACACACACATGACACACACACACACATGACACACACACACACACACACACACGACACACACACACACATGACACACACACACACATGACACACACACACACACATGACACACACACACACGACACACACACACACACACACACACACACACACACACACACACACACACACACACACACACACACACCACACTATAAGTATCAAAGAGTTATGAGACATATTAGTCTCCTTGGTGGTAACCCCAAGTCAGGCCATTAGAACTGGGGGAGCAACTAGTAATCACTGGGCGCCCCTGCAAAACTTTGGATGGACCCCCCCTCCCCTCCCCCCTCACTTTCTGCACAGGTAAACTATTAACCAATGTTATTCCATTGGCTAGTGCACACTGGAATGTGTTTTCCCCATGCAGTTAAAACACACAGCAGTGAAGCACTGCATGTATTTTCTCTATCAATTACATTCGCTTTTAGTGATAAAGCGTGCATGTTTTCACACGTATACACACACACGGGACTTGATTTACTAAGACAAATAGCCAGCCTTAGCAAAGTTAGTACTCCTTATCAAAGTTAACATGCCTTATCAGAGTAGCATAGCGAACGGATGCCTGCTGATTGGCAATGACGAGAGCTCCACTCGTCCTGCCCTGAGCCCCTGCGGGTTTGTAGTGCTCACTACGCTACTCTGGTAAGGCATGTAAACTTTGATAAGGCGTGCTAACTTTGATAAGGCATGCTATTTGTCTTAGTGAATGAAGCCCTAGGTGTGCAGAAAACACAAACAGAAAACGGACTGATGAGTGTGCTCCCAGCCTCAGCTCTGTCCTCCTCTCATGGAGCAGAACTGGCACTGAAGACTTCTCCAGCATCCCCACAGTACAGAGCAGTTGGGAAGGGGTGAAGAGGTTGGGGGCAGGGCGCTTTACACAACAGCCTGCTGCACGCGGAATAGGGACTGCTCAGTGGCTGAACAGATGCAGTCATTAGAACAATTGTGTGCAGAGCAGGACGTTTTTTTTCACTCCGAGGCCTTAGTTGTCAGTCTCTCAGGACAGGGAAAAGAAACTTCTCCCCCCATGGGGTCCCCTGTGACTTCTGGACCCCCCTGCAGCTGCATCCCTTGCAGGGTCTCTTTTTACGCCCCTGGTTAGAACTCAACTCCCCCGGGATCCAGAACCTGGAAGCTATTCTTCTTCCGGTCCCCAGAGGCTCTGGACCTGTGGGTCATGATGGCAGATGGCAATCTCACTATAGGGTTACAGCGCCACCCGGATAACGGACACTGAATTGAAGCGCTGGATCCCAGGGAGGTGAGTCTGTGCATGGCTTGTATGATGTTTTCCTGGTTTTAGGGTATAAAAGTGTGTGAAAAAATTGCATCACTTTTAGACCCTAACATTTGGAAATAATCATACCTCCAGGGAGCGTAAAGACTGCAGTGTGATCAGGGGTCACTTTCTATACACTGTGCCATAACAGATGGGGCTGATGGCATTGCAAATAGATTGAGGACTATCAAATTCCATTCAGAAATGGATTAAGATGAAATGGGGCCCTAGGCAAGACAGAAGTATTTGCCCACTGCTGGTGGTCACCCGGCTTTTTTAGTAAGATTTAGTGAGGGCTAGAATCCACTAGGCCCTTAGTCTTTCTCCAGGCCTTAGACAACCACCTGGATTGCCTTGTGGGTATTCTGGCTCTGATTCCATCTCAGGGGATGCTCAGTGTCAACATTTTATTCCCCAAAACAATGGTTCCCTGCTTGCATAGTAGCACAGCTCCATCTGGCAGGTGAGGAAGTAAGGGGCCATTAGTCACAGCCAACCGGAGGCAAATAAGTCTGAATTGCATGCAGATTTAATGAAAATTGTATGCAGCTGAAATCATTATTTGGACCTCATAAAGGGCTGTTTCACAGCATGGGTGATTCTGCATCTTTTGCACTGTGATTTTGAATCGCGATCACTGGAGATGGGCAAATCGCTAGTGCATTGGCTCCCTCTGGGAGCATTCACACTGCATGCAGCCCTTTTAGAGCAATCGGAAAAAGATCGTCAAAAAATTGCAATTGGGATTTTAGGTGTAAAACAGCCCTAACCATAGTGACAATCTTTATTGTCTAGATTACATGCTAACTAAAGTGGCCCTGAGTGAAATAGCATGAAATGTAGCTCAGTGGGGAATGGTCATTGGAGATACAGACATATCGCCGGTGCTATTGAGGAATATTTATGTTGATAAAAACGGATTTAGGCTGGGTGCACAGGTGGGCTATCCGTGGACATTTTACAAGTATCATCAACCACAGAGTTACACACTTACAATGACTATCTGTGGACCGCAGAAGATTCCGCTATCGTTCTCCGTACGTTCACGTTTTTGTTTTAGTGTCTGCTTTGCATTTAAAGAGGAGCTGTTAGGTATAAGGTCTCAGAGAAAATAAACACATATATCAGTAGCTAAAGATTGGCTGTACTTACATTACATATGCATTTCACTGTCCACGTTTGGATTTCACAGAATTTGTATATAGTATATGCAGAGATAGATGCTCCTGACAGCTCATGGCAGGCTCCATGTTTTTCTGTCAAATGTGTCGTCATGTCCTGCCTGCTTCCTGATCACAGAAAAGCTTGTACTTGAACAACACAGTGTGCAGTGAATATTAATGAGCCATGTGGCTAGGAACAAAAGCTGACTCCTGCAGTGTACTCTGCCCGGAGATTTATCAGTGCTACGCGCTGGACTGATTACAAGCTGCTGTAACGTCTCATTAGCAGCCGAGGGGAGGGCCCCAGAATGCTTTGCAGTATAGTATGCGGCTTGCGTCCTCTTGGGTTTTAACAGCCTTTCTGATAAGCACACATCAAAGGTAACTGAGATTTTTATCTTCACTAATGGCTTTTGGGCTTCCTTCTAAACTGTTTAACACAGGAGAATAGAGGTTTAAAGAGAACCCGAGGTGGGTTTGAAGAATATTATCTGCATACAGAGGCTGGATCTGCCTATACAGCCCAGCCTTTGTTGCTATCCCAAACCCCCCTAAGGTACCCCTGCACTCTGCAATCCCTCATAAATCACAGCCAAGCTGCTGACAAACAGCTTGTCAGAGCTGGCTGTATTTATCTCTATAGTGTCAGTCTGGTGCTCTCCCCGCCTCCTGCAGAACTCCAGTCCCCGTCTGCATCCCTTCCCTCCCTGCTGATTGCAGGGAAGGGATGGGGGCAGGGACCGGAGCTATGCAGGAGGCGGGGGAGCAGCTGAGACTGACACTACAGATGTAAACACAGCCTCACAGCATTTATGAGGGATTGCAGAGTGCAGGGGGACCTTAGTGGGGTTTGGGATAGCAACAGAGGCTGGGCTGTATAGGCAGATCCAGCCTCTGTATGCAGATAACATTCTTTAAACACGCCTCGGGTTCTCTTTAAATTAGCTTCTGCAGCCTGACAGTTACTCTTTAAGAAAACTGACTGCATGCATCTACTTTTCGCATGCCACGTGCATGTTTACAGTATTTTGAAGCTGTTTTTTTTAAATTGCAGGAAAAACACATTTACAAAACAATTGTGAGTGGAAAATGCAACTAAATATGCGATGGCAGTGCCAAGCAAGAAAGAAAAAATGGCTGCGATTTCTCCCACTCAAGAGTGCACCCAGCCTTAAAGAGGAACTGTAGAGAAAATAACATAATGAATGAAATAGCTTATTGTTTTACAATCTTCATTTATAGATTATTTAGTCTGTGTTTGCCCATTGTAAAATCTTTCCTCTCCGTGATATACATTTTGAAATTTATCACTGCTGGTAACATCTTTAGTCCTGCCAGGTGATCAGTACGGAGTGTTCATTTACTGAGAGTTGTATGCACAGAGGGAGATATTGCTTGCTTGGCAGTTGGAAAAAGTTGTTAATTCCCACAATGCATGGAGGTTCACAGACAGCAAGCTGTCAGGACCACGGTCATGACATCACACTGTGGGAGGGGTTTCACCACAATATTAGCCACACAGACCCCCCTAATGATCTGTTTGAGAAAAGGTAAATTTCTTTACCTTTTAATTTCTTGTAGGAAGGGGGATATCAGTTACTGACTGGGGTGAAAGTCAATCCTTGGTTAAAGTTCCTCTTTAAAGAATGAATAAGCTTAACCTGTCCCAGACACAGCCTATTGCAATCTTCGTCTTGTTTGCCACTCTTATCACTGCTAGAATAAACAATACATATTATTCCATCTTTGATACCCGGTCTAAAAAAAAAAAATCCAAAGGAAGAAAGGGAATAGATCAGCTTATATTTAGAAACTCATTAAACGACATAAAACAAAAGCATATGCATAGATTTGATTCAGATGCATAGATTTGAATGAAACCTTAGACACACAATGTTTACACAGAGCTTGATAATTAATCTAAAGCTAGCAGCAATTTAAAGCGTAGCCATACCTTTTATCAAACCTGGCAAAACAGGCCGACAAAGCAATTAACTTCATAAATGGTGTTTATTTTATCATTTTTCATTTACATTAGTTTGTGCAGAATTTCAAAGTATCATTATGCTGAAATGTATATTGATATCACAGGCATCCCTGAGACAGCTAGATATGGAACGCTGCTTACGCAGACAAAGCCTTGCATTGTTTCTACATTTCTTACACTGAAATAACCACATCTGATTATTTATTTCTGGTGCAGCACGGTGGAAATTTCATGACCTCGCACAAAGCTTATAGGGAAGTCCCACTTTCATCAAGATTTTTCAAAAAACATGTCGCTACGCAAGTCTTGTCTTTTTTTTGTAATTTTGTGTTATTACATTGGCAGTCAGCTATGTATCTCCACAACTTGACTGCCCAATCAAATTGCATTCCTTGGCACCCATGGCAACAAAACTCTTTGGAGTAAAGACTGCACACAAACATTCAATTTTCCTACATGATTGAAATAAATCTGATATTTGCAAACATAAAAAACACCGAGGAACATTTTTGTACATCCCAAAATGCCGGCCCTGAGGACACCAGGCATATTTGAATTTGGCAACGTTAGATTCAGCCCAGGCACAAAGTATCCAGAATGGTGTTCTACATTCATAATGCTGTTGTTGTTGGTATTTTAGTGGTAATTCTCCAACAACAAATTGAGTCTAACTGCTCTTCTTACCAGTAAATATATTTCCCAACAGCATACATAGTCTTTCCCCCATGTTAATTCATTCCAGCACCTAACCTTACCCTACCCCCTTAATAATAACCTCTTTCTGATGCTTTTACCCCTAACGATAACCCCTTCCTGATGCCTAGCCCTAACCACTCTTCCTAACATGAACCCCTTCCTATTACCTAACTCTAACTTTCCTCCTAACGTTAGTCCCTTCCTGATGGCTAATTGTAACATACCCTCCCATCATTAACTTGTTCCAGATGCCCATTGCTAACCTTGCCTCCCTGATTGGTAACCCTTAGAATATAACCTTAACATCTAAACTAATTTCCTCTTAACATCAACATTTAACTGAAACTTAACTCTAATCTTCCTACAGGACACATTGGCCCTTATTCAATAAACTTTGTCTCCAGAGCTGTCTCCTAGGAGACTTTTTCATCTTCTTTTTAAAATAACTTGTCAGGACTTTGCAATTGAAAAAGTACTAAAAAGTCATTGAGAAAAAATATGTTGTAGGATTTGCCTGTATTCTGGTGCCTTAAATATTACTCAGGAGAAAATTCAGGAAAAAAAAAAGTTTATTGAATAGGGCTTATCTTAAAGTGGGATAAAACACTGACATAACATTCAATTAAAATGTGTTTTCATGCTTTTTATACCCATACAATTATCACATTTGTTTTTGTGCATAAGTAATATTGTATGTTTACAAATTCTCAAAGTACAGTTTATCTGCTTTGAAAGCGGACTTTGCATTTTATTGCATAGCTGCTGTATTTACATTTTAAAGTCTTTCTAGTGATCACTTCTCACCTCTCTCTCTCTCTCTCTCTCTCTCTCTCTCTCTCTCTCTCTCTCTCTCTCTCTCTCTCTCTCTCTCTCTCTCACAGTTCAGTACAGCTCAGTTTCTGCAGTTTGCTAATGTTTACTAAATGTATCTAACAAAGGATTGTAAACAAAAGATAATGTTATCACCTCTTCAGATGCATCCAGAAGCTGCCCACTGAAGCAAGGAGCTTTCCACTGAAGAACAAAGTGCTGTATTTAACTGTTTGAATGCTGTCCTGCTACACTTTTTGTACTAGTAGATTTTATGCTTTAAATAATCTTTTAGAAGAAATAGAAAAACTTGAGTTTCATACCACTTTGAACACTAACCTAAATCACAATTCACCAATTCACCATTCCTGACACCACACTCAAGTGTTGGAGGCCAAATGTTTTGTGTGCCCGCAATTTGTCTTTACATGGACTTCAAAACATAAATGATCAAACTTACATACCATCAAAAATGAAAACAGACAGAGTGCAAGTACTAAGGTAATTATGATTTGATGCATTTGTGTATGCATCAACTTATTCAGCAAAACTTGCTTTAAATCACTGCTATATAGATAATAGAGTAGAACAGCTACAATTTCTTCATATCAAAGAAATGTGCAGACAATTACACAACAGTCTATGTTTATTTTTTCATATTTGCTAAGTCTTTAATCAGCATTCAGACAGACTGAACTACATGTTGGGCAATGCTGATCTCTCTTTAGCTTCAGAGGACAACCTCTAATCTCCACTTTTCCTAAAAAGCTTTATTTTATGGTGTCTCAGCAATCAGTGTAATCAACACACCTTATTGTGCCAACAGGCAAAAGTTTCAAGTTTACTAGGAAGACAGCAAATGAACTTAAACACGAAAGTCACCTGTCTTTAGATTTTCACTCATATTGCTGGTATCATCATGAACAGTGCTTAGGTACAGCTCAAAATTGGAAGGTGGGTTTTCTACTGTGCAACAAAGTAATCAGTTGTGCAAAAGCTAGCACTACCCAGTACACATTGTAGCTTAAAGGGACACTTAAGTCAAACAAAAAAAACGAGTTTTACTCACCTAGGGCTTCCAATAGCCCCCTGCAGCTGTCCGGTGCCCTCGCCGTCTCCCTCCGATCCTCCTGGCCCCGCCGGCAGCCACTTCCTGTTTCGGTGACAGGAGCTGACAGGCTGGGGACGCAAGTGATTCTTCGCATTCCCAGACACATTAGCACCCTCTATGCTGCTATATGGTATATGGTTTATGGTATAGTAGCATAGATGGCGCTATTGTGGCCAGGAACGCGAAGAATCACTTGCGTCCCCAGCCTGTCAGCTCCTGTCACCGAAACAGGAAGTGGCTGCCGGCGGGGACGGGAGGATCGGAGAGACACAGCGAGGGCAACGATCAGCTGCAGGGGGCTATTGGAAGCCCCAGGTGAGTAAAACTCAATTTTTTTGTTTGACTTAAGTGTCCCTTTAAAGTGATACTTAAAGGAGAACTATCAAAGTTAACTAAAATTCTAAATGCCACATATATTTCCAGTAAAATTGTTACAAATAGCTGGTTTTTACACAGACTGTGATGAGAGACTTCTGAAAAGCTTTCTATTGTTCCTGGCTAAAAGCTGTGTAGGTATTTGGGGTTTGCAGAAGAATAGTTTCTTTGATAGTTGTTCTTTAACCCTCCAGGCGGTCTAATGATTTCCGCCAGGAGGCAGCGCAGCAGTTTTTTTTTTTTTTTAAATCATGTTACATGATAGCTGCTCTCAGCGGCATCCCCCCGCTTCAATCGCCTTCGGCGATCTCCGATCAGGAAATCACGTTCAAAGAACGGGAGTTCCTGGAGGCCTTCCCCCGTCGCCATGGCGACGGGGCAGGATGACGTCACCGACGTCGTGACGTAATTGGGAGTCCCAATCCACCCATCAGCGATGCCTGGCACTGATTGGCCAGGCAGCGCACGGGGTCTGGGGGGGGCGCGCGGCGCGACAGATAGCGGCGATCAAGCGCGGGGCGGTGGCCATCGGTGTGCTGACGCAGCTAGCAAAGTGCTAGCTGCTTTCAGCAAAAAAAAAATTAAGCAAATCGGCCCAGCAGGGCCTGAGAAAACCTCCTGCGCGGCTTACCGCCAGGAAGGTTAAGCCTTAAAAAAAAATCAGTTTAACTCACCTGGAGCTTCTTGCTGCCCCCTGCAGTTATCCTGTGCCCACACCATCCTTACCCGACCCTTGCAAAGCTGACCAATCGTGTCCAGTCAGAGGCTACTGGGCAAGTACAGCCCTGAGCCGTGCGCATCCTGATTGCGCCCCTGTTGCCGGCAGCATTCTGCACATGTGCAGTAGTGATTTTCTCATAGTGTGCATATGCAGCACACTGCCGTGCATGGGAATGTGACATGGAGGTGAGTGGCCGGCTAGCTTTCAGGGGGTCGCCACTGCTAGCCGGAGGCTCTCGAAAGGACGGTGCAGGCACAGGGTGACTACGGGGGAGCTGCAAGAAGCCCCAGGTAAGTTAAACTGGTTTACTTTTTCTAGCTTCAGATTTCCTTTAAAGTAAGCATCTCAAGCCCAATTCTAAGTGGCTAAGGGAGTCATACATTTATCTGTGGGCTGCCATTAATATAGTGCCACTAATATAGTTCAGCCACCACTAGAGGGCTGCTAGCACAACTCTGGTCATGCATGACTTAAATAATAACATGCAGCAGACTAGTATAATTAAGGGCTAAAGGTGTGCTATAAAGCAGTGTCTCTGGATGCATTCCTGGCTAACAATCATTTTCATGGCTCTGCCCATTGGCCTGAACTAATGCATTATGGGCTAGATTTACTAAGACATTCCAAAGCATCACCCCATTTAAACACTAAGGTATCAAATTTCCAAGCATCTCAATTTGAGTGTCATATCTCAATTTCAAGTCATAAGTAATTCATGATGCTAGATTATAACATTGCAGCCCTCACCTGTCCTATTGGCACAGCGGAGGTTGCTAAACCATATTGGATTTATTAAAAACAAGAGATAGAAAGACTCTTGGGTTCTGATTTGCTAAGACATTTCTAAAGCTCTCTAAGCATTTTCAGTGAGAACATGTTAAGATTCAACAAAACAGGACTAAAACAATTGTCTGCCTCTATGTGGTTAGGGTTTGCCACTCTCACCAGGATTATATTACAGTACATCCTATGCAGGGATGCTAAGAGGTTTATAAAGTAGTTGTGGTGTGACTGCAGCTGCAGGATCCACAGAAAAAAAGAGAGCCTGAGTTTATAATAAAATTGCATTGGTCTGAAATCATACAACGGTTAATGAACCGACCTTTCAGCGATCCCCCACTCTATCAATATAACATAGGTGAGGGTTTGGATGTAATCTTATCAGGTGTTGAAAATTGGTGACTCTTGCCCTGTGTAGCTAATTACTCCTGTTACTGTAGCAAGGTGGGGTGTTATGGCCCATACTCACGGGCTACAAATGTCGCCGCAACACGCGTCAGGCGCGTGTTTCAGCGACAGGTCGCCCGTGAGTATACGGCGTTGCCCGGGCGCGCACCCCGAACTGTCGCTCGTCGCTGATGTCGGCGGGCGATTGAACCGTTCAATCGCCTGGTGACAGTCGCCGCCGCAACTCCGCCGCAACTGTCGCTAGTCCGCGTGAGTACGCGGACTAGCGACAGCAACAAGATAAGTATCCATTGGGCTTCCGGCGGGGGGAGGCGCAACAGCGACAGCTTCCGCTGCATCAATCAGTTGCCAGGTCCCTCCGCCGTGTGTATGCGGAGGGACCTGGCGACGAGCTGTCGCCGGCCTGTCGCGCACACGCTCACGTGTGCTGGCGACAGGCCAAAAAGTTGCCCGTGAGTATGGGCCATTATGGAGAGTCTCATTGCAACTGCATTCCTAATAAAGCACAGAGAGTACTGTAGCTAAGGCTGTAGAGGAAAGCCATGTTGATCTTGGTGACTTTTTTGAAAATTCCTAGCTGGCTTTAGACGGAAATGGAAAGATCATTTCAATAACATAAAATTTTAAAAAACAACAATAAAACACACACATTTTTTTTAAAGTAAACCTGAAAGGGAAAAGGGCATTACTTGGATACTTACCTCAGAAGGGGTAGCTTCTGGATACACCAAAGACTTACCCCGTCACCCTCCTCCTCGCCATTCCAGCACTGAGACTCCCTGCAAGCCCGATGACAAGGCATTGTCGACAGAGCTTTCCCCTACTGCACAGGTTCAGACAGCCTGAATGGTAGCTCTGTGCTATTGTACAGGCATGAGCCGTCTGCATCTGCACAGAGTGAGCGAGATCCATGGAGCTTCAGGGGTTCCAATCCTGGAATAGAGGGATGGAGGGGGACGGGGGAAGCCTCTGTAGGACCCAGCAGCTTTAGAAACTCCCAGGTTTCTTTTAAAGGGTTACTTAAGCCTGTAATGAAGAAAACAGTTTTACTCACCTAGGGCTTCTACCAGCCCCCTGCAGCCATCTTTTTTTTTATTATAGGCTTAAGTATTGCTTTAAAGGGAATCTGAAGCAAGTAAAATTATTTAAAATAAACACTACCTGCAAATGAATATTACATACTTACCTCGCCATCAGTTTCTCTCAGAAGCTCACCATTTTCTTCTTACAGTGATCCCTTCCAGTTCTGACAATATTTAGTTAGAACTGAAATATACCAGTTGCTGTCAGTTATATATCAGCAGCAGTTGTCAGTTACAACTGATTGTGCAAGGTAATGTCCATGTTTTCCTATGGCTCAAGTGGGTGATATTGCAGTTTAACAGTTTGCTGACCAGGAAGCTGTTATGGGGTAATGGCCATTTTTAAAATGGAGGAAGGAGAATTCCATTTATCACAGTGGACAAACAGGACGCAGGAGAGGAGAAAGAGATTGAGGAGTAGACTACACAGGAGGTAAGTATGACCTGTGTATGGGTATTTTGACTTTTTATTTTCAGTTCAAGTTCTCTTTAAGCTTGCTTTCCATGGTCATCTCTAGTACCTACAACTTAGAGCAGGGAGTGAATATGATCAGTCACAGTAAATGATGCCTTAGGTTGCCTCCTATCTTGAATAACGGCATACAGGTAGTCCCCGGTTAAAAAATTAGACGGGGACTTAAGGTTTGATCTTAACCTGAATCTGCTGAAACACTGTGCCATATATGTCCTCTGTACCTCATGTATTCCATCCTGTGCCTCCAGTGTCCCCCTCTGTGCCACCTCTGGTCCCCCAATGCCTTCAGTGTCCCTCTCTGTGCCACCTCTGCTCCCCACTATGTCACCTCTGTTGCCCTGTGCCCTAAGTGTACCACAGCAAAATGTAATTTTACCAGTTTAAAAAACATTTTTTCTTTGAAATTTTTTTTTTAATTTTCTCAAAAAGCACAAGGTCTTTTTGAAAAAAATAAATCTCACATTTGTATTGCTGTATCGGTGGGTCGTTTGTAAGTCGGGAACTTCCTGTCTCTTAAAATGTTTTTTTTTGTTTTTTGTACACCCTGATGTTTCTCTGAGGACTTTTCTCTTGATGGACTTATTTTTATGTCTTTCCGTGAAAGGGAAAGTCTAGAGCTGCCTGAGCCAAAAGCACTGACATACTGTGATTTTTATGTTTCCTCACCTTGCAATTTAGCATGAAGTGAAGGACGCTGTTTTGAAGGAAATGTACATTAAATTAAGAGGATTCAGAAGAACAGGATGACTCACATCAGGCTGCAGGAGGTTCACAGTGACGGAAACGTCCTTATATGAAGCAGATGCGGAGCTTCTTATTATCTGGGACGTCATTTAGGACTAATGACATTTGAAATGTATGTGAAATGGATAACCTTGTCTTGTGTGGTGAGAGTGAACATACACATTTGTCTCCGGCTCTGCAGACTGACATCCGTTGTGCAATACGGCACAACTCTTGGGGAGAAATAATAGAGTCCCTGGGCTTGCTAGAAATTAGTTTTGTGATTGATTAATGTCACGGCTCTTCTCCGCACTGTTCCACCACACAACATCTCTTTGTGCAGTGTAGCTGCAGTGCTGCTGAGGCGGGATAAACCAACTGAGCCTACTTGCAGCCATCCTTTTTGCTTCTGAGTCTGACTACCATAAAAGATGGGCAGGAAACTCGCTACTGATAGTCAGGCCAAGGGGAGCTATCCGTTAAATGTCAGGCTGAAGGCCTAGAGAGCTTCATTTGTGGAGCACAGGCTCTGCTGTACTCGGCTATTTATTTGAAGTGGCCTTGTGAGTACCCTGTGCCATCAGATCTCCGGGAGAACCGTTCCAGGACACTTATAGTACTCTGATGCATGTGTCTTCCTTCAGACCAGGGATCTAGTAGTAATTACACCGGGCTGAAGAAATAGCACACATGGAAGTGTAAAGGCCTTGTTTTGATGTCTCAGGTTTCTGAAGTATTTTAGAGTGTAGCGTCTTCCATTGTTGTTGATCAATGCTGATCAATATTGTATGACATTAAACAGCTGGGGGAAATACTGGGTCTGTCTACAGCGTATATCACAGCGCTCTGTGTAGGTGAATTATGTGTGTGACTCTTTCTGCAAAACTCCATTTTTAACATTTCAACCTAAAGGAAAGGAATGGGCAAGAAAAGAAAATGTTCTGTGCAGTTAGATGTACAAGACAGATGGACAGACAGACAGACAGACTAAAATTAAAGGATTTAGTGTTTATGTGATTGTTGGCATTTCATTTTTTTTCTCTCCAGGAATATTCCAATATGAATCAGAGGCGTAACTACAGGTCAAGAGGTCCTACAGCTAAATGTTAATGGGGCCTTGGCTCTACGCATTCCTCCCCCATGGATGGCTGCAAATTGTCATGTACAGGCTCTTCTCCCATCCCCCTTCTTCCGAGGGGCGTCACTAGAAGAGAGCAGCACCTAAGTTTCGCAGGGGGGTCCAGAGCTGTGGGGCTCCCCAACTATTAACCTTCCCTTCCTCCGATACAGGGGACTATACTTCAGATCAGGTGTTTTCATGGCTTCACTTGTTATGGGTGGGAAGTTCATGATGGCCACTCCTGTTTTATGACCCTTGAGAGATGGGCCCCCAGGCCATGAAGGGCACCAAGGAGAGGGGTGTGAACATTGCATGGCCCCATCAGAGTTTTGCTGAGCGGCCCCATGAATTTTAGTTATGCCACTGCTTCTTTTCCACACAAAAATTACAGAGTTTCATTGAAGCGAGCTTTAAACAATGCTGTTATTATTAAAGTGTACCTGAAGGGAAAAAAGTGCCAGAAATGAGTACTACTTACCTAGGTAGAGGGAAACCTCTAATCCAGAGACTTCCCCCCGTCCACCTCCACTGTTCTGTTCCAGTGCTGGGACCCCCAAAGCACGTCGGTAAGAGATTGTTGAGAGAGCTTGGCCACACTGCGCAGACGGCTCACTCCTGTGCAGTAACACAGAGCTACATGGCAGCGGCTCACTCCTGTGCAGTAACACAGAGCTACATGGCAGTGGCTCACTCCTGTGCAGTAACACAGAGCTTCATGGCAGTGGCTCACTCCTGTGCAGTAACACAGAGCTACATGGCAGTGGCTCACTCCTGTGCAGTAACACAGAGCTACATGGCAGCGGCTCACTCCTGTGCAGTAACACAGAGCTACATGGCAGTGGCTCACTCCTGTGCAGTAACACAGAGCTACATGGCAGCGGCTCACTCCTGTGCAGTAACACAGAGCTACATGGCAGTGGCTTACTCCTGTGCAGTAACACAGAGCTACATGGCAGTGGCTCACTCCTGTGCAGTAACACAGAGCTACATGGCAGTGGCTTACTCCTGTGCAGTAACACAGAGCTACATGGCAGTGGCTCACTCCTGTGCAGTAACACAGAGCTTCATGGCAGTGGCTCACTCCTGTGCAGTAACACAGAGCTACATGGCAGCGGCTCACTCCTGTGCAGTAACACAGAGCTACATGGCAGTGGCTCACTCCTGTGCAGTAACACAGAGCTACATGGCAGCGGCTCACTCCTGTGCAGTAACACAGAGCTACATGGCAGTGGCTTACTCCTGTGCAGTAACACAGAGCTACATGGCAGTGGCTCACTCCTGTGCAGTAACACAGAGCTACATGGCAGTGGCTCACTTCTGTGCAGTAACACAGAGCTACATGGCAGCGGCTCACTCCTGTGCAGTAACACAGAGCTACATGGCAGCAGATCACTCCTGTGCAGTAACACAGAGCTACATGGCAGCGGCTCACTCCTGTGCAGTAACACAGAGCTACATGGCAGCAGATCACTCCTGTGCAGTAACACAGAGCTACATGGCAGCGGCGGCTCCTTGCTACTGTACTAACTGCAGTGTGCACTCATACATTCACATACAGGGAGTGCAGCCTCAAACTTCAACGTTTGATCAGCAGTCAGGAGGAAGATATGGGAAGCCTAACAAGGTAAATGTCTAATTTTTTCCCCTCTAGACCTCACAAGTGGACCTGAATTCTTGCACAGGACAGAAGGAAGACATAGAGTAATTCACCTTGTATGTATTTAGAGAGTTTAGCCTGTCTAATTCCCCCTCATCTGTGACTAATCACAACTGTAATTTGATCTCTCAGCTGTGTTAGCTGCTGCCTTGACAACAGCTAATTTGTAAACACAGGGTGTTAACCCTATGTCTGCTTCCATGACAGCAGGAAGTAGACACACTCTGTAAATTTATTGCAGAATTTGTATCGGCTGTAACAAAGAAATGTTTTTCTTTAAAGGTTATTATGCTGTTGCTTATCTTCCAGAGCAGAGAGGAAGTTCTGAGTTCAGTTGCGCTTTAAAGAACGTTTACATGGGTCCCTATACTTCTGTCAGAGACAAAGCCAGCTTGTTGAAGCCAGACAGTAAGATAGGCGGGTGCATGATTTGCTTCACTTCACTCATCATTATGTACAATAGCGTTTTCTGCTGTTTTTACTGCGCTGTGTTTGTCTTGTGGCTACTGGCGTGCTTCTTCAATTGTATTCGCTCAAGAGTTTTTACATGTCTGTGCAATATGTATAATTAAATATTACTTGTTCAAATAATTCCTTTAATTAAAAAATAAGCTACACTCTTCAACTGTAAATGCAACGCACATGTTTCCTCAGCATTCTGCTGTCCGTGAGTGACGTGCGTATAGATGATGATAAGTGCGGGGGGAAAATAACAAACCTGTAAATATTCTCCTCGTTCTGCACAAATTGGAAGCGTGGAAAGCCTGCCGCAAGCTCCTGTAAACTCATCTGTTTAAGGAACACATCCCCCCCCCCCCCAAAAAAAAGAAATTTAGTAGCATTTATTACTGTTGACACAAATGACAAAATTGTGCCTCTCCAAAGTGCAGCATGATGTAGTGGCTGCTTGCAGCGCCATGATCCCCGGAGTGCGCGAGAAGGGCAAGGAGCGTACCGGCCACCTCTCAGTCTGAACGCCTTCAGTAGAGCCACACACCTCCTCCATATGGCTTCTCAGCGCGCCTCTGCAGCACAATGCTTTCTTGTAGTTTTTAAAAGAGTGCGATAATTAACTGTCCTGCCTTGGGCTATTTGCTTAAATGATGTGATCAGTTTGTGCAGGTTTTTCTGGTGAAGTCTATAGGCCAAACGTCTCGCTTCAGAGACAGTTCCTGGAATGCGCAAAGCCCAAATGCTTCACTTATCTTTAAAAATGAAAACGGGAAACTGTTATGAAGGATTACAGGTGGTAGCTGCTTCCAACAGGATCTGTCTACAGACGTTCCGTATCACGCCGAGTGATCTTTCACAAGCACCAGCAAGGCATTGTGTCCGGATATATTAACATTAGGGCTTTGGCGTTGGATACCTGAAACTTGAAACAGCTACTAGACAGCACATACAAGTTTCTTTCCTCTAGTTTTGTATTATTTACAAGTATTCATTATTGCACAGAAAGGAAGAACAGTAGCAGCAGGAGAGCTTTCAGCCGCGCTTTGAAATCATCAGCGATTACGAAAACGCGAGGCCAATGAAAGTTAATGGAAGTGATTCCACGAGAGCGATTGGAACGATTGTGATTTCCCTAAATCACAATCGCAGGTCCTGCAGCATTTTGCGATTCTCCCGAAGTGATCACATTCATGGAAATTATGGGCAAATCGCAATTGCTCCAGGAAATCGCACTGGAATTGCAGCTGTTGGAATTGAGGCTTCAGTGAGCCCCGGGCCTAAGGCTACTTTCACACTGACACATTGCATCGTGCTGTGTCAAATAATATAAAGGCATGGCAAATGTGATGTGATTATATTGTGCAGTCACCTTGGTGTGTTAGCAGTTGGGCGCACCAGAAATCATCAGCATAATCCAAGGCATGCTGTGTGGTACCAGACAATGTGCACCTTTACAGCTGCAGTGAAGCATACTGTTATGTACTGCATGGTTCACTATGGCATAGCAATCTAATTTTAACAGGGTTGCAATGCAATGCCCCACTGTGAAACTAACCTATGAGATAGAAGTATTTTCTCCCTGCTGAACCTATCAATGCACAAAACAAAAGCGGTTTCACGGGAACAATTAATACATGACTTCACTACTGTACCAAAGTAACATGGATTGGGAAACAATGATGAAATGGAGACTTAAAATGGAAAAAGAATAGCTCACCTCTTATGTAAATTTGAGTTTAAAATGGCCTGATGTGAGGCAGCTTCATCACAGACTGAATAGCCCCCATGTGTATATATTGTGCGTCCAGAGAAAAATGGTGCCGGTTAAATAATGGCGCCCCCTTCTGCCCGATAGTGGTTTAAAACGATATTTATTGTTTTAACGGCGCAGACCTTGTGAACGTAATTTATTGTTTTAAAACCTGTTTTTTTTCTCCTGCCTGAACGATATTTATCGTTTTAAGCCCTGCTTTGCTGGCGTTTGGAAAATGTCTGGACGCCGACTTTAACGTTTAATAGCACAGCCCCCTTAAAAGATAGAAAGACCAAAATTGCAGGTTATGTTAAGAAGAAAATTGGGAACAAGAGGAAAACATTTTTTTTCTCAAAAAGACCTTATAGTTTTTGAGAAAATCGATTTTAAAATTCTCCTTCTGACCATGGGAAAATTAAACACCCGCCAACTTTAGCGGTTAATAGCAAAGCCCCCTTAAAAGTCCTTTAATGTTCCTAATTAACCAAAACTACTTACCTGTACCTTCAAGAAAAAGTTCCCACGCCAATATCCTCGGGAAAGGTCCCACGCTATAATCTGTTATGTCCCACGGCGATAGTACCCTCTCTCTTGCGATCTTCAGAAATACTTACCTGTAACTTTAAGAAAAAATTCCCACGCCAATATCCTCGGTAAAGGTCCCACGCTATAATCTGCTTTGTCCCGCGAAGACAGTATCCTCTATCTTGCAATTTTCAGAAATACTTACCTGTACCTTTAAGAAAATATTCCCATGCCAATATCTCCCCCCCATGGGTGCTGCTAGGTGCCAGGCTAGGTGAGGTGACAGGTGAGGAGGCGGGGAGGACATCGGGAGGCGGCAGCTATGCGTCCCACAGGACGCATTCTATGCTATGTGGGGGGCGGTGAAGATCTTCAATTAACTGTAACAGAAGATCACAAGATTGGAGGATACTGTGTTTGCTGGATCATTACTGAGGATAATGGCGGGGGAATTTTTTTTAAAGGTACTGGTAAGTATTTCTGGTTGATTAAGAATATTAAAATACCTTGCTCGTGGTTGTGTTTTTATTTCATTTAACCCTTTGTGGAAATGGGTAAGGGGTACTTTTGTACCCCTATACTAATTTCTCCTGGGAGGGGGGGGGGGGGGGCGGGCATCTGGGGTCCCCTTCTTAAAGGGGACTCCAAGATGCCGCCATGAACCCCCCCGGGGAGTCGTCGCCCCCACCTCCTCCTGGGGCACCGGAGGTGGGCAAGAGCCCCTTGTCCATGGATTGGACAGGGGCTCTGGGGGAGAGGGGAAGGCTTGGCCGCCCCTCTCCCCCCATACCATTGACCATGCGGGTTGGTATAGCTCAGGGTGCGAAGCCCCAGTTGGCTGGGGCTCCGCATTCTGGCTATCCCAGCCTGCATGGGGGACAAGGGGTTACAGAGGCTTGGGAGGGGGGACCCCACCTCATTTTTTTTTCAGATTTCCCACACTCAGACAGAACATTCCCTAAAATTAAAAATGTTTAATTTTTTTTTCAAATATTGTTTCCTACTATCTTTTTAACATATCCTGCAAAGTTGGTGTTGCTAGGATGTAAGGAGCCTTTGCTATGAACTGCTAGGAAATATTTCCCACACTCTGACCGGCGGCATTTAAATGTATCGTTTTTTTCTTTGAACTTTTAAAATCGATTTACTCAAAGAGTATAAGGTCTTTTTGAAAAAAAAATTCCTCTTGTTCCCACTGTTCTTCTAAACATTCCCTACAAATTTGGTGTTTCTGGCATTTAAGGGGCCTTTGCTATTAACTGCTAAATTAGGCGGGCGTTTAATTTTCCCACGGTGAGAAGGAGAATTTTAAAATCGATTTTCTCAAAAACTATAAGGTCTTTTTGAAAACAAAATTTTCCTCTTGTTCCCAATTTTCTTCTTAGCATAACCTACAAATTTGGTGTTTCTATCTTTTAAGGGGGCTGTGCTATTAAACGTTAAAGTCAGCGGCCAGACATTTTCCAAAAGGCAGCAAAGCAGGGCTTAAAACGATAAATATCGTTCAGGCAAAAGAGACTGGCAACTAAGGGCAAGAAGAGAAAAAAACTTTCTTTTCTCTGCACAATTGTTCTAATGACTGCATGTGCTCAGCCACCGATAAGGAATCATACAACGTTTTGTAGTCAAAGATTTGTAGACAGTCCCTATTCAGAGTGCAGGGGTAGGGGGCCCCATCCAAAGTTTTGCAGGGGGACCCTGTGATTTCTAGTTATGCCCCTGTTTAGTAGGAAACAAATATGGCAGTCTTCATATCCCTCTCAGGTCATTATGCAAAATAGTGAAAATACAGTTCTTAATTACGTTTACATACAAAATGAATGATGATATTTTCCCCTAAATTTCACATTACAATTTTTCATTGTAATTGTGAATTACAATGCAAAATTACGATTATGCAAAATTCATGCTAATCACTACTGTTCTCAACATTTCCATTCATTACTAATTTTATAGCAGAAAATGAACTATTCCACCATGTGGAAAACAAGATACATATGTGTGAGAATGAACTGTAGCTCTGCCATTACTAGCACTTGTTATTTTACCTTCATGACATAAGACCTGATAACATATATGAATCATCATCTCCTTTCAACAAGAAGGAGGAACATGAATAAATATATGATCCAGCTCAAAGGGAATCTGAAGTGAAAATAACCTTATGATATAATGATTTGTATGCACAGTACTGCTAAGAAATAACACATTAGTAGCACAGATATGAGTCCAATATTGTTCCCAGTACAGGAAGAGTTAAGAAACTTCAGTTGTTATCTATACAAAAGAGCTTTTCAGAGCTGTTCAAGCAAAGTTTGGTCGCAGACAGGCCTGTCTTCTGAAGCACTTATATGAACTGCCTCTCACTGTTTCTTGTTCGTTTGAAAATGTCTCTGCAGAGGAAAGTTCAAAAGGTCATTAGCCTGCTCTGTTTCATCATTTAAAATGCTGAGTGAAGTGTGTAAACTGCAAATATTAGAGAATGATGCAATATTATATATATAACTGAGAATAAAGATATGAGACTATTTTCTTTGCTACTAATGTTCTAGTAATTATCCGTACTACACAACCAATTCATTATATCATATTTTTTTTTCGCTTCAGTGTAACTTTAAGTGCCCTTTTTCAATGTAAATTAAAAAAACGCAAACACAATCAATGCAATTGCATTTTTTAAAATAATTTCTGGTTGCGATTCGGGAATCAGAAGGACTATTATTTTTTTATTATTATTATTTAGTATTTATATAGCGCCAACATATTACGCAGCGCTGTACAGTGTATATATATATATATATATATATATATATATATCTTGTCACTAACTGTCCCTCAAAGGAGCTTACAATTTAATCCCTACCATTGCCATATGTCTATATTATGTAGTGTAAGTACTGTAGTCTAGGGCCAATTTTAGTGGGAGCCAATTAACTTATCTGTATGGTTTTGGAATGTGGGAGGAAATCGGAGTGCCTGGAGGAAACCCACGCAGACACCATACAAACTCTTTGCAGATAGTGCCCTGGCTGGGATTCGAACCAGGGACCCAGCGCTGCAAGGCGAGAGAGCTAACCACTACGCCACCGTGCTGCCCGCTAGCACAAGAATAGTCCAGAATCGTGCAAGAATACAATTACGTTTCTAATAAATTTGAAACACATCTTGGGAAACAGTGTACCGCGATTTCTATTTTACAATGCCGACTTACGCAATTAGCAAATCACCTGTTTTGCGATTCTTAGTGTTGTTTGCCTTGTTAAGAAGAGGGTAATTGCAGAAGGTGTTTGCGGTATTTCAGATCTAAGTGTGAAACTTTGGTTACCCATAATGCACCACGGCTGAATATGCAAATTATCTCTGTATGCCCCTGAAGCCAGGTTTACGTTCAGAACTGCTGGTGTATAGCAAACGTATAGCTTTAACATTTTACAGAGCTACATCAACCCAACATGCAGACAACCTGTTTCGGACTGTTGGTCCTCCTCTGTGCATGGCAGGGACTGATATGGCTCTATGGGATAGGGCTTGGACCAGAACAACAGAAAGAATAGCCAAGCAGCTTGGGGTGACCCAAAGCCAATAGGAAAGTATAGGGGACCAAAAGAGACCTGAAAAGCTCTCCTACTAAAAAGCAATGCGCACTGTGGTTACGGGCCGTTTGTTTACATTTTTGCAAGTGGTAGATTCTGTCAGAGCAAAGAACAGCGCTCACCTCTTTATAAATGGAGACAGCCTACAGGGCAAATGCCTGTCTAAATAGCACGCTAAATAATAAATAGGATGAGGAGGAATGATTTTTACGGCCCGTTTTGCAGGCAGGATCGGCGGCGTGCTGCAAAAGTGATTTAATTAAGACCTTATGTGTTCTGGAATCATTGTACGTTTGCAGCCCTGTTTTTCACAGATAGCTGCCTAATGCTGTCATTACGTAGTAATCTGTAACACAGCAGCACGTGTTCTCTGTTTTAGCTGCATAAAACTGACACGCTGCAGTAAACACGTACCATTAAACAAATGCTTTGCTTTCGCGCTCACATCCTACTGCAAGTTGTGCGCTACCAATACTGTCCCCGGAGAAAGCGCCAATATATTTTGATATCTAATTACAAGTAGATTTGTGGACTCTTCATTTTTACCTAATAAGCTCTTCCAAAGTACTTGGCTCTAACTTCCTTATAAATACTTCTGGAAAGTTTTCAGAAAGTCGTTATCATCAGCCTCACTATATTATTGTAATGGTCATCTTTTCATGACTTTCTATATGACAACTAATTATAGGTGTTCATTGTGCTTAAAAAACCACACAGCATCCAAGGAGCATGTGTCTTCCATCTCACAGGTAACCATCCAGTGTGGAAGCAGCTGGCTAGCTGACTGCAGATAGCAATGGTTCAGTGAAGATGACATATAATTGCTTCTAACCCAGGCCGTAGGAGTTTTTTCAAGGACACTGACGTTTTTTATATGGCACTTCTTGCTTTACAAATGCAGAAGGAATGAAAAATATCATTATAGTCTGGGTAGCTTTTCTTTCAGCCAACATGCAAAAGTTTAAAAGGCAAGCTAAACTTTAGGGACAGCGACTGTGCTATTCGCACTGAAACATTTCAGGTACCTTAAAAGACAACTGAAGCGAGAAGGATATGGAGGCTGCCATAGTTATTTCATTTTAAGCGATACCATTTGCCCGGCATCCTGCTGATCCTTTGCCTCTAATACTTTTAGCTATAGACCCTGAACAAGCATATACAGATCAGGTGTTTCCGACATCACTGTCAGATCTGACAAGATTAGCTGCATGCTTGTTTCTGGTGTGATTCAGACACTATTGCATCCAAATAGACCAGCAGGACTGCCAGGCAACTGGTATTGTTTAAAGGGAAAAACATCTGGCAGCTCCATATTCTTCTCTCTTTGGTTGTACTTTAAGGCCGGTTTTACACCTATATATGCATAACACTGTCCCCTGTTCAGTTATGTACTCCCTGCTGGGCAGGAAGTGTGTCACTGGGATTTCCATCGGTCTGTGCATGCGTGCTGTGACGCACCTCGCTCTGTTGTTTACACTTACTGCGTCAGCCATAAACATCCATTACCCCAAGCTCCATGCGTTAAGCGCAATGCTTGTGGTAACGTGCTGCAGCCCTTACCGTTCCAGTCCACTGCTCCGCCCACTCTGGTTCTAAAACTTCTAACAAATTTGCTAAAACTCTGAATTTTTCTCTGCTTGGTGCTAGTTGATACACTGTCTGTAACTGGATGGTGAGATTTATTGTGGCTAATAATAGCGGATAACTGATGATTGGTCAGGCATGGTCTGTCTGTTAACCCCCTTGGCGTTCTGATTCTTTCCGGATTTTAGGGTCTAAAAGTGGTGCAATTTTTTTGCACCTTTTCAGACCCTAAAACGTGGAAAAAATCATGCTGCCAGGGAGATCTGCAGGAGCCCAGCAATCACTCACCTCCCTGGCTCCAGCGCTGCAGTTAAACCCCCATCCTCTGGGTGGCGCTGCAACTCTATCTCTATCGTCATGACGACAGCGGGCAATCTCACCAGCAGGAAGCAGAGCCCGGAGGAGAGGAAGAAGAATGCCAGCCGACGTCGGGATCCCCGGGAGGTATGTAGAAACGCTCCTGCTGCGCGCATTGCTCTGCATTCAGCCTCCGGCAGCTACCCCGAGCAGAGGTCAGGATCACCGCTCTTAGCTGCGGTTTTCCGCCCTGACCCTAGTTAGGGATAACCGCCAAGGAGGTTAATAGTGTTGTATGTGGCCTGATTGTATGATAACATATGCATGGAGATACAGACATGCAGAAGAAACACAATTGACAACTCTATTTACAGTGAATCTCAGTATTAATAAAAGCAATTGCATTTGACAATTATAAAGAAACCAGAGCAATGGGTTCTGACTGATAGAGGACAACAGCAGCTAGACACCCGGTGGTATAAAAATGGATGTAACCATCTCAGCCCTGCATTATTAAGTGAACTTCACAGCTACTTGTACTGACTCCTAGTAGCAATCCTACACAGCAGCATCTTCTTAGCAGTGTCCTATAATTGCCCATGTGTAATAAAGGCCATGAAGTAATATAACATAAATCTGTACTGGCAACTGCAGGCAGAGGCGGGAAAAGGTCCTCCAGCACCCAAGGCTGAGACACCAAAGTGCGCCCCCCATCCCTCCCACCCCAGCCGTCACACACTGATTGCTATTAGACTAAGAGGGCCACAGGGCCCACAACCTCCCCAACACCTTAATATCTAGTTTCTGGCTTGCAGTCACTGCTATGTATCCCCTTTTCTGATTTCTTTCTGCTTAAAACACAATTAGGAGTGACAGCTGAATGAATTGTGCGCCTCCTCCTACACTGCGCCCTGAGGCTGGAGCCTCTCCAGCCTATGCCTCGGCCCGGCCCTGACTGCAGGAGGACCACTTCTACTGGTGTGTTTTGAGGGGGCAAATTACAAATGTTCATTCATTCTGGGCCTATGAGGAACAGTTTACTGTTCATAATTAGGACGAGGATGTACTGCTTAGCGCTGCAGACCCCAGTTACCTAAAGAAGAACAGTCAGCAGGTTTCGTCTCCCAAAACTACACCTAACAACGTCTAATTAACTTTAGGAAGTAAGTAGCCTGACAATAATAGCCCCAGCTGTTCCTCTTTCGGAGGGACAGTCCCCATTTTGGAGCCAAATCCCTCTTTCTTCCTATGTGTCCCACTTTTTGGTGTTTGTAAATGTATATGTTTCCCTAAGGCCATTTTTGCTATGTTAGTTGTTAGATCTGATAGTTGGGCCATTGGTGCTTGGATTTCATTTCTTGCATTTAATAATGACTGCTTGATAAAGGGTTTGGTGGAGCATGAAACTGACTAATGCTGCTGTGCCCCTGTATATGACCTCTACTTTTGGATTAAGAACTCCCCACTTGACCATCCAGTGGCTGAATGGTGAAATGGTTAAGGGTTCTGCCGCTGATGTAGGAAGACCAGGGTTCAAATCTCGCCTCTGCCTGTTCAGTAAGCCAGCACCTATTCAGTAGGAGACCTTAGGCAAGTCTCCCTAACATTGCTACTGCCTATAGAGCGCGTCCTAGTGGCTGCAGCTCTGGCATTTTGAGTCTGCCAGGAGAAAAGCGCAATATAAATGTTATTTGTCTTGTCTTTATTGATGTTAGGGGTTAACATACATCAGAGGTGGAGAAAAGTGTTGGCGCTACTAAAAAAAGCATATATGTCCTACGAGATTGGGAATAGTTGATAGGCTTAAGAATAGAAACATTTTATTAAATCAGTAGGAATGTGTACATAGAACCCTAAATGGAGATAGACGAAGAGTGGACAACTCAGCCGTTCTGCCAAAGCATGTACAGTTATCTAACATGAAATAGGCACGGGGAAAAGCTGAAAGGAACATATCAAGCCTTCACCGATGCTTCTCTATGTTTGTTTACAGCTATGCGTGCAGATCATTGTATACAGAAAGACAGCTCCTATTCATGTCCTGTCCTACTTGCCATTTATATCCATTTTATGGGGGATAAAGCTGCAAAAGCAAAGTATGGTGGAGGGAAAGACAACTGAACAAGCCCTTGGCCTGCTTTGTCTTGTATGCACAGAAGACAAGTGCACAGTTGCACCTGGTGTCCGTTTTCCAAACTGTTTTTAATTGGGGCCCCGGGCTTAGAGGAGGCACTTGAGAGAACGAGTGTTGAAGGATGCATTCATATTAGAGCTGCACAAAATATTTGTATGTAGAGAGACATGTGGCTCAAAGCAATCCTCAGAAATCATTCAGCGGGTGTAGCCCCTTTTCATTCCTGTGTGTATTGGGCATTGGAGAAGGACCTGCCTCTTACTAAGGCCATCTGCTGATGGGAGAAGCTGGTATTCAATATGGCTAAATTTGCAGATGGCTAAGCTCCATCAGAATCAGAATCAGAATGTATTATCGCCAAGTACAACGGTGGATTGTACCCGGAATTGGTTTTGGTGCATACAGGGTCGTTGATGAAGAAACAAGAAATAGCATACAGTTAAAGCATGGCACATACATAGACATGGGACAAGCATACATAGGACAATATTACAGCTTGTGCGTACAATTAAGCAGAGTACAGCATTGCATACAGTTAAGCATGGTACATACATATAAACAATAAACACAATTAAAAGCAAAAATAAAAAACAAGACAGAGAGCATTACAGCATACACGTACAGTTAACGTAATACAAGCATAGCAAAGCATACACTGATAGCAGGAACAGAAAAGAGTGGGACTGAAGGAGCAGCCTGAGAGCTGATATGAGCGCTGCCATTTTCGGCACTGGACGCTACACAGCGACACGCTCCCAACAAGACAGGTGCTACCGATTGTCCACGAAAGTAGAGAAAGTAGAGAGAAAGCTGAGAAAGCTGAGGGGCATCATGATGGAGGCGGACCGCAGAGTGCACTCAGACCAGGTTGCACTCCTGATTTTAAGTCCGCAGGGCTGGGTAATGAGGTGCAGACACAGTGGGGGCCCTGTGGGGCCAGGGGCCACCCTGGCTGGGCAGCAGTGGTGGACAGGCCAGGGGGGTTTACCTTTGGTGGTGGCAGGACACTGATGCCCAGATGAAGCAGCCAGCTCCACTGGGAGGGGGGCAGCATCACCTCCTCTGTGGCTGCGATGGGGCAGCATCAGGCCCACCCTTGACGGTGGCGTGGCCGCGCTGGTGTCCTGGTCTCAGGGCGACCCGTGATGGAGGGTGTCCAACAGCCCCAGCAATTCTGGGCTGCGATGGGGCAGCATCAGGCCCTCCATTGACGGTGGCTTGGGGAGCCACTGCAGTATAGGCCTCCTCCACGTGGAGAGCATCCCACATGCCCGCACTGGTGTCCTGGTCTCAGGTGGTGGAGGGGGTCCGGCAGCCCCAGCAATCCTGGGCTGCGGACAAAGGGCAACCAGCCCGGCGACGGGGGGGGGGGGGGGTCTCTGGCGGCGGCCCTGGACAGCTGATGATGGCAGCTGGAGCAGCCACGGCCCCTGAAAATGTCGGAGCGGTGGTGCACGTGCTCAGCCCGCGTGGCGGCCTCTTCCTAGGCGGCAGCCCCAGACAGCTGAGAGCAAGCGAGGGCAGTGTAGAGCCGCTGCTGCCCTTCTCACTGCGGTCCCCGGCAGGAGAGGTAGAGCGTGGGCAACGTGGCGGCGAGCGGCGTCCCGGCTCCCCCGGCTAAAGCAAGTGGTGTCCCAGCTCCCCTGGCTTCAGCGAGCGGCGTCCAGGTTCCCCTGGCAGCAGAGATCCCCGCCCCAAGCACATCCGAGGCCCCTGCATCATCCCCAGGTGGGTGGAGGTGGTCAGGAGGTTGCCAGCAGGGGAATTAGGGAAAGAAAAGAGAAAAAGACCGGAGCCCTGTGGCCGTGGCGTCCTCGCATGGCGCCATCTTGTTATATTGCCATCACATTGTGTGTAGCTGTTTAATGACCTGGTTATATATTTTATTGTTCGAAAATAACCACAAAGTGACTGAATTCATGATCAATGATTCAGGAGTTAACTATGTAAACACACTTAAAATGTACCTGAAGTGAAAATTAAATAAAAAATGAGATACCTATCTCAATAGTGTAAAGCCTCTGGTTGGTGCAGAAGCCTTCCCAATTCTCCTACATCCCACTCTTACAGCATTAGGTCTGTATTTGAAAAGAGCTTTTCTAATTGGTTTCTCCTGTCCACCCTCCAGCTGTGTATGAGTGCAATCAGTACTGGGCATGCACAGGTAAGGATTGCACATGCCCAGTTGAATTAAGCCACTCATGCATGGCTTTTCAGCATGCATGTACCTTACTAGAGCACGCCCAGTATAAGGTAGATAGACCAATACGCCAACGGAAGCATAGCCACAAGAAGAGGGTCCTGGGGAGGAACCTTGCACTAGAAGGGGATCTGTGAAGCTTCTGGACCAGCCAGGGGCTTTGCCAATTCTGAGGTAAGCATCCAGATTTCTCCCCAATTACAGGTTTGTTTTAAAAAAAAAAATAAAGCACACTCACAGACGATAAAAGCAAAACAAGGAGACATAATGCAAGAGATAATTTCTCTGACGTATTCCATTAAGAAGATATTCATACAAAATCTGGACCAAAAATGCAAGATTTAATGAACGCTTACACACCTATTACTGTATAAGGGCAGGCTTGCTACTGTTGTTACTAAACATAATTCCAGTCACTCTTTCCCCATGCTAACCTATAAAAAGCAGAGCAAAGGAAAGCATATATAATCATTACAGATAGCAGGCCTATAGCTGCATTTATTTCTTACTTGCCCTTGAAAAATTAAACAAGCAATCTCATTGGATGTTGCGGAATGTGGTTCCCATTCTTCATTTGCTCTCAAGTATATAAAAAGTAATTCAGCACAGTCCAGGCCTTGTGGGGATTTTAACCACTGTTTGTTAGCATGAGACTAAGTACAGTAGCGAGGGCTCGGAACATTTCAAACAGAAAATTTAATCCATCACGTTGATGGCAAATGTTGTACTTCTCTAGTTGGCTAAGCCAGAATCAACTAAATAATAAAGGCAGAACTTAAATAACCCTTCTAACTGATAATGATAGATTGCATTTCCACAGCCGAAACATTACGGCAAATTTATTGCTCAGATTCAGTCACGAAGAGGCCAAGCGCATTGGCACATTTTGTCACGTCCTGGCATCTCTTCTGAGGTGAGGCATTAAACTAGAAAAGTCACCTCACATTAGCAGTGACATGCATCTCTTTATAGAGATTTGTACGAGACCAGACTCCTGCTCTTGCATCCAAGAATCGCCCAACTTGGATATCAGTGCTCACACACAAAAACAGCACAGTGTAGCAAACAGGTATCCGACTCTGGTAATGACTTCAGCCCTTTGTAACGTTGGGCCTGACAGAGAAAAGGGTTATTCATCAAAGTGTGATAGTGCCAATTCTGAAGAGCAGCTGAGAAATGCTCGTTCAATCACAATTTACTGAATAACTCCCCCAGGATGATCCCATATCCTGCACATGAACTGTCTGACAGCCTGACCAAATGACAAGGCCCCAAACACTGAGAACATTGTTTCCACATTCCATTAGTGTCATTTTACCAGATATAATAAGACATTCCAGATGGGGGTTTGCTAACCCTCCAATGCTTAGAGCTACTGTACTGCCCAGCCCAGTTCTCTGTTATAGCGTGTTTAATATTACTTAGGATGAATGCTAGCTTAATGTACTTGTTTATCAAGGCAAATATATATAGGACACACCTCTATGCCTAACCACAGTTTGCAACCAAGTTAAATGAGTTATTAGTGAGGTCATTATTAAACAAAAAAAGAAATACTGCACTTCTTATGAGATTTTTAATAACATTTGTATTTATTTAAACTAACATCCCCACTCCCTTCGCTAAAGATGTCCATACATGATACAATTGCATTTTCGATCTGCACCGCGATCAACATTACGAATGTCCCTCCTGTGGCATCATCAAGAACAAACATTGTCGTGTTCGTGGTGTTGATTGAAATGACGACGCTGTGCCAATGGAAATCACAAACAGCAAGTTTTCTTTTTTTTAACTTCATACAAAACTTGACCAGCGCTGCGTGTGACACTCCCACCACTAGCACCTAATGGAGAGCGACTCACCAATTTGGTTGGACCACTATTCACAATGGTCAATTGCGCATGTGGGAAATTCGGAGGCTCCCCTCGCCTATGCGAACCATTCCACCTTTGCTGCAGTCACCATAGATAAATGTAGATCCAAGTATTTCCACTTTAAAATCTCCTATTATAAAAAGCATAATGCTCATAGCGCAACACTGCTTACAATGTTTAAAATGTATTTCAAATTTGCACTTACAAGCTCCTCGGGTTATATAGCGCATAGAGTTTTTTCCATGGGCTCTCCCCCGTCTGGCCTCCCGGTCTGGCCAGATAAAGTCATCAATCCCTGTGTGGGGAAGAAACTCCTCGCTGCCCGCCTTCCACTTGTTTGAAGATCAAACGCGCTGTTCGTAGCTCCTAGTGGTCCAACCAAATCGGTGAGTCGCTCTCCATTAGGTGCTGGTGGTGGGAGTGACACACATATGTATATGTAGCACTGGGCAAGTTTTGTATGAACTTATAGAAAGGACTAACTCACCTATTATTTTGATTTCAGCGAAGCATAAAGTCACATTGATTGGGACTATTTATTGTTACCATTTGTTTGTGAATTAGAACTAATGAATTGCGAAGGTGACTAGGGCACTAAACTGGACTGATTCACATACCTGCGTTGGGCAGTTTGGTGTAACTGTCAGATCACAGAATATAATAGTGACATATGTAAAGTGAATAGTGATCATTTTATTGTGTTTTTTTGTTGTTGTTAGATTAAGCGCGGAGCTAGAACAGCCCATTGGGGACTGAAAGTATAGTTCTTTTTTTTTAACATATATTTATTTTTGTGGTTAGAGGCATTTCTTACATCTGCACCGTGAGCAAAAAGCAAATCTGTGGCAAATAAAAGAAAAGGTCAGATAGAGCCTTCCCTGTCCTCTCAGTGTCCTTGTTCCAGCGCTGTCCCCTGTTGGAATTTGCCACCACCGGGAAGCTTAGGAAGGCTTTGTAAGCACGTGTGTCCCGGAGTGCTTCCGAAGACAAACAGCCCGTACTGCGCATGCACGGTTGGTCAAATACCTGGGACAGGGGGTGACAGCACTGGAACGAGGGGACCAAGGCAGAACAGGGAAGTCTCTATAGGATCCAGAGCGTTCCCTCTCCAAAGGTGAAATTTTGTTTTGCTTTAGTATTACTTTAAGGCTGAGAGATTTTAGACTGGGTAGCCACACTTTAGTAATTACATGTTTTACAAGGAGGAGTCTGTGATATTCTTGACAAATGCCCTCCATGGTGTTTGTATCATCCCATGCCGTGGCATAGCCAGAGACTATGGGGCCTCATAGCAAATTTACATGGTGCGTTTAGATCTAGGCACCTGCCCCTACCCTATGGATATGAGCTGACTGGGCAAATTACATTTCCATGCAATGTACACTGCGTATAGTCCATGGGCACTGAGACAAAGTGAGAGGGTAGAGAAAAAAAGGAAAGTTAATAATGAACACAACAAGTACCACCTGGGCCCCCTCATCTTCAGGGCCCTATAGCAGTTGCTATGGCTGCTATGGCAATTGCTATGCCCCTGATCCCATGTTAAAAAAACAAAAAAACAAAAAAACAGTACTGGCATGGTGGAGAATTCCCCTCCCTCAATACTTCTACCGATATATGTGGGATGGACAAATCATACAGTAAAGTAATAATGTTGTTTGGAAGCGGTCAGTTTTTCAGCTCACTGAGTGGATGGACAAACTGATGTGCTGTGATTCTTCATCTCTGCAAATCAGATTAGCATTAATACACATAAGGCCTCTTGTACACTACATGTGATTCCAATTTTTTTATCTGATCCGATTTTTGATTACGATAAAAAAAACATACTGCATGCTGCTAGGTTTTTTAATCCGAATCAAAAATCAGATGTATTAAAAAATCGGAATCACATGTAGTGTGCAAGAGGCCTAACAGTGCTGTCATTATAACAAAAAACAGCACAAATAGGCCCATGGGTAGTAGATGCACAATTTAAGCATTGGGATTTCCTAAATATTTAATCTCTCTTACTTAATAAGGCAGAACAAACGGCAGTGTTGTCTAAAAATCTCAGTAAACAGACAAGAAAAACAAGCAGAGGTCAATCAGCTGTAGTCAGATCAGAGAAAGACTACACTTTTATCATTAGTCTTTGTCTTGTTAAATAAACCTCCGACATCCTCCTAAAACAGTGTATACTGTATAACAAATGGCAAATGCATGGATCTTTCCACTATCTTAGAGCTTCTAAAATATGTATTTGCAAATATGTATTTCTCTTATACTCAGTTTAGAGCCTTGCATTGACTAATTTTAATAGGACACAGCACAGGCTACCAAATCAGGACTATTTTTCAGCAGGACAATATTAGTGTAAATTAAATCACACTCTGTACGATCATGTGACAGTGCCAACTAAAGACTGCATATTCATTTGGCTGATGGGAACTTATTATCTGTATATTTGGTTGACTCTGCTCACTCAAGCTTGTTGCTTCTACTTAGAGAACAAGTTCCCAGTCTCCTCCTCTGTTTGTTCTTGTAACTTGTGACAGAATAATTTGTGTATGAGCAGGAGCAGCAGGTATGAGTAGGCTTGGAAAGCTAGCCTGCAGGTAATTTGTCATCGCCATTGGAGTAGGCAATCATCAGTCGCATGCCAGGGCTCCACTGGAACCAAGCAGCAAGCTTTTTGCCACCAGAGGTAAACTTTTGATTGCTGTCAGCATGTTCTGTCTAATCCATTATGTGGGAAATGCAGTGTATAAACCAGCGCTGGCGAACCTATGGCACGTTTAACAGAGGCGGCACGCAGAGCCGTCTCTGTGGGCAGGCGTGATTCATCCCATCGCCACCACTGACTATCTGGCCACACACATGGAGCCGGGGTTGGAGTGGGAGGCTCAGTTTGCGGCAGGTTTATAACACTGTGGCAGTGCTATGGAGGATCAGGGTGACAGGAGGGGGACCCCGATGTGCCCCTTGAAGTTACCCTCCCACCCCACAGCAGCAGCCCCTTGGAGTTAAACCTACCCCACATGCAGCAGTCTCTTGGAGTAACCCCCCCAACACTCAGCAGCAGCCCCTTGGGGTTACCCTCCGACCTACCCATCCCACAGCAGCAGCCCCTTGGAGTTACCCTAACACAGCAGCCCCTTGAAGTTACCCTCCCACCCACACCACAGCAGTCCCTTGGAGTTACCCTCCCACGGTCCCACACACCCAACAGCAGACCATGTAAATACAGTAGCTCATGGAGCCCCTCACAGCAGTCACCCACCCCAATCTGTCGCCCAATATGTCATTAACTGTTGGGGGGGCAGCACTTTGCGATAGACAAGCGTCTTTTGGGCTGCAGTTTGGGCACCCGGTCCCCAAAAGGTTCGCCATCACTGGTATAAACTATAAGTACTAGGGAGGCGTAGATAAGATAGCTGTTTGAAAAACAATGGTGTATATTCACTAAACCTCCTTAAACTTAACCACTTCTGGACGCAGGGATTGAAATCTATGCCCTATTTGTGTCCTATTATTCCTGTCAGGGCATAGATTTCCATTACTCTTGCCACGCGAACCTGTCGCTCTCACCATTCACGCCATTCTGTCCTTGCTGCAGCTGACTATCTCTGCTGTCATGCTGACAGCAGAGCTCTGTGTCTCGGGCCAGGAGCTGATTTTATTGGCTCCTGACCCCATGATCACTGTGAGCCAATCATATTGATCACTGCTCGGGATTTGTAAAAACTAAAGCCTCTGGTCTTTAAAGGGCTAGAGATGCGTAGACCAGAAGTGGTTAATGTGTGCAGGCAGCACACATTAAAGCATAACTGTCAGGCATAAAATCAAAAATCAATTCTTCATCTTTATCTGGTAAACAAGTAATAAGGATGCTAACCAGGCAATCCATAAGTTACAAATCACTCGTAATTTTCTTCTCTAGAAAAGATCATTCCCCAGTTTCCCTGGCTCTTATTTGGTACATCTGCCCCACAAAGGAAGTTGCAGGGCATGCTGGGTTTTCTTTTTTTCTTCTTTATTTTCCCGTCAGACATAACTAATGTAGCCCGATTAGCTGAAGCCACTTTCCCTTTCGTTTCCCCTCCCACACCTCTGTTCCTCTCTGATTGGCCAATATTTATCATGCTGAGACAATGCACTTTCTACTGCACAGCTGAGTGGCAGTGTCTGAAGACTGGGAGGGGGCGGGCAATGATACACAGACAGAGTAAGGGAGGAAATTATGTCAGCATCGGCTTCAAGATAGACAGAATCATCTATTTTTTACTATAGAAAAATCACAAAAATCAAAATGTGTTTTTCTGAGATAGTATGGCTAACAGCTCCTCTTAAAGTTTACTGGGAGCTATGCAAATTATGCAAATCTGTATGGTGACCTGACAGGAACACAGAACAGGATCAGGGTTGTTTGGTGATGTAAATGTGCAGGAAACAGTAAAGTGACAGTTACAGTGTAATTCAGTACACTACTCAACAATCAGTGACAGTTCTGATACGCAAATCCAAGGCAAAGAAAAATCTGGCACTATTGAGTGGTTTATTTGCCAATAAAGTTCTTGTACTGTAACAATAATCCTGTAGACACGAGTAACAAATGATTCCTATCGTGCAGGCGGCACTGGATGCGGGAGTGTGGCAGTGGTCGCTGGGGGTGCATGGCCTGACAACTATGTTGCAAGAACTTTGTGGCCAAGTGTTCACTCCATTGTGCCAAATTTTTCTTTGCCTTGGACTTGGTTAGGCAAATTATACAACTTGATCTGTAAATTACAAATCTCCCATTATATATATTCAACATCTACTGTAAGTTGCTTGCGTGAACAAGAACTCCTGATGTTCCCTAATTACCAATCTCAAGTTTTGGAACTTTTTGTTCTAAAAATGTTTGAAAAAAAAGACATTTTTACTACACCAGTAAAGCGACACTCTACTGCTCACAAAACATCAGCAGGTAGAAATGCTTCAACATGTATTTGTAATATTTCATAGCTTTAAAATTTTAAAGAATAGCTATTTTTTAAAAGTTTTGTCTTTAAAAAACAAAAAAATAAATTGATTTAATTTCCCTTTAAGCCAGCCATATTATTACCTCACTTTCAAGACAAGCAAGTCTGACAGGTTCACTGCATTAAAAAAGGGCACAGACATCTTATTTATCCCTTCCACCACCACACGCCTTCCTGCAAATAAAGCTAAAATATCTCAGGTCACCGCGCTGATAAAAGAAATTTATAAGAGCGCCTAATGTATTTAGCAGGCACTTTGGCAAATGAGTAGCAGACACACACAGTGTTCCTTCTTCTTCTTTGTTATGCCTTTGTGATGGCAGTGTGTCCTGTTCAGCTGTGGCAGTAATGTATCAAGAGCTCAGTGACCACCTGTTTCTGTTCTGAGTTTATGCTATGCAATCTGTACCATTAACCACCCCTTCTCCAATCCCCCCCGCCTTGTTTTTACACGACTGTTGAAATTATTGGTGACTGACACGGTGCTTTCTTGAGGCAGAGGCCAGAGTTTTGGTATATGTTTCAATTAGACTGTGCACTTCTTGCTCCAGGGGCGTAGATATTCGTCTATGCAAGTTCATTAGAAGCGAATGGACGGGGAAAATAGCTCCCATCCTTAAACTGAACCTCCGGACTAAAAATCTACTCAGCAGAACTGAAAAGGCTTGGTGTTTCTTTAACAGTTTCACAGCATCAGAACTTTGTTTTTCTTACCAAAGTATCATTTTTAGCTGCATTTTTAGCTAAGCTCCATCCATCAAAGAAAACTGCCCAGGCTTTTTTTCTGTGATGATGTGCAAAGCATGATTGGATTTCCTATGTTGTTATTCACATTGCCTAGCAACTGGGAGGGGTGATCAGGACGCCAGACAGTTGGAACTGTGTCTCATGCTCCCTGACACCTCCTTTCAACCAAAAAGATGGCTACCCCCGTGAAATCAAACATTTGCCTGTTGTTCTTTTAAAACAGTGTGGGTAAAAAATTATATTACCTATCTATTTTAATTAACATAACTAATGTAACTTAATGTCAGTATGTTTGTTTAGGCTGAAGTTCCTCTTTAAGTGGTTACAGTAGACAGAAGAAAAACATAGAGAAGTGCACCTTTCGTGGATTTAGAGAGTTTAGCCTGTCTAATTCCCCCTCATCTGTGACTAATCACTAGTTGTAATTTCATCTCTCAGCTGTGTCAGCTGGCTGCCTCGGCAGAGCAGCTAATTTGTAAACACAGATTTTTAACCCTATGTCTGCTTCTGCTTCCATGAAAACAGGAAGTAGACACGCTGCAGATTTAATGCAGGATTTGCATAAGCTGTTACAAAGTGTTTTTTTTCCTTTAAAGGTTATTATGCTGTTGCTTATCTTTTAGAGCAGAGAGGAAGTTCTGAGTTCAGGTCTGTTTTAAAATTCTAGGTGACTGAGTCAGTGCTTTCCTCAGGAAGAGGCCAGGGTTTTGGTATGTGTTTCAATGATGCTGTGCTTTAATGTGGGAGGGAAAAAACGTACTCATTGTGCCCACACAGCAGAAATGCAAACCACGTTAACTAAAAATGGAGCTGGTGTCGCCGGTGTGATACACACACGGATAAAACGTGGAGGGGAGAAATCGAGAGATAATTTCTGAAATCTACTTCTTGCAGCCCACTTTTTTCGTAGCACCTGGGAATTGAGCTCATTTATTGCCAACACAGCAAACGCTGTTTATGCTGCTGCTTAGAAGGGAGCGTGTGCGGGAATGAAAAAGAATGGCTGGTGAATAGGTGCTGACAGAGAGAAGGCGCAGCCTAGGGTGCTGTACACAAGTGGTTGCTTGATGGATTCACACAATGTGCACTTGACCCCCTCCTCTCGGATGCATTGTCGTCTTCTATATGCTCCACTGGCATGAAATGAAGCGGCGAGTCACTTGGGAGCTCCTCTTCATGCATTCTGTATTGTGCTAACAGCACATGATGAATTCCTATAGGTAAAATGGGTGAGGGCCTGTTGGCCATGCAGAGCAGTGCTGTGCACAGTTTTATTTCTTTCAAGTCATTGTACAGGAGCATACAGAAAAGATGCCTTAAAGCCAATCTCCAGGCATGAAGATCTAAATAATATCTAGCTTAGTAAGCACCGAGCAGAGAGCATAGATATCACCTTGTCTGGATCAAAAGAAGATTCTGCAGTTTGAAATCCCGTTTTATATATTTAGTTTTCTAAATGTTTTTATTGCACAAAGAAGCAATAGTATAACAAAACAACAGTAAGTTGTAGGCAAATTTCACACACAATACCTTACAGGGTGTGTGTGCAAAAATATTAAAACACAGCAAAGTCCCCGTTATTCGGAACTCAGGCAACAGGAAGTCTCAACTAACCGGCATACGTCATGGATAACAGTGACTTTGTTTTCGGTGGGTTTTGAGGCTTTAAAACACTAACCGAGCCTCCTGCGACATTTAGCAGTCTTCCTGCAGCACCTAGCGTGCTCCTGTCGGCTTCCCGGTGTCGGGTCAGGTGACACTCCGACTTGCATGCACGGGGGAGCCAGAAAGCCGCAAGGACCCAGCTAGGTGTGGCTTCCCTGTCCTCCTCAGCCAGCCCAATCCAGTGCTGCCAGCACTAAACAATAAAAATAACAGTGGCCTTCCTGCACAGGTGCACTAGCTCCGGTGGAAATAACCAGGCCTGATCGATTCCACTCCACTGCGCAGGCGCAAACAGTAGAACGGATCAGATCGGGCTTGGCTATTTCTACCAGACCCTGAGAGGGAAGCCGCTAGTGCGCCTGCGCACAGCACCAACAAGCCCTTGTTGCCGGACTTTCGGGAGTCCCACTGCTGGAATGGGGTTAAATGGGAGGATGAGAAGAGCCTTTTTAGGAAACAGAAGCTTCCCCTTCCTGAGGTAAGTATCCCTAGGGACACTTTTTCCCACTTCAGGGCTACATTAAGTCCAGGAGCTGGCCCCTCTAGTGGCACCACTGTTAGATTAGTGTTAGTTAGTTAGTGATAGGTTAGTGTTAGGTATTGGAAAACAGGAGGTTAGTGTTAGGCAATGAAGAGGGGGAGGTAAGTGTTCAGCAATTGCCTAACACTAACCTCCTCCTCCCCATTGGCTAACACTAACCTCCCTCTTTCCAATGCCTAACACTATCCTCCCCCCCTCCGATTCCTAACACTAACACCCCCTCCTATCCAAAATGCCTAATACTAACCTCCCCCTCTCCAATGCCTAAAGCCGCATCTACACGCGTAGATGCGGCCGCGATGCTCCTTATCAATCGAGCCGCTGATGCGGCTCGATTGATAAGATCCGACAGGACGGATCTCCGCACCGCCGATTCCCTGCTTGATCCCCGCGAGGGGACAATGGCAGGGAATCATGTGGGAGATAAGCGGCGCCGACGGGGACGAGCGGGGAATCGAATGCGGCGCACGCGCGGCGAGCGGGGACGCGGCGGGCACGCGGAAGAGGCGATCCGGCGGCTAATCGAGTCGCCGGATCGCTACAATGTCCCATGGTGTAGATGGGGCTTAAAGCCCCGTCTACACGGGGAGATGTTGGGGAGATGTTGTGGCGATCGGCGGCCTGTTGCGCGTCCCCGCGCGTGCCCGCCGCGTCTCCGCTCGCCGCGCGTGCGCCGCATTCGATTCCCCGCTCGTGCCCGCTCGTCCCCGCCGGCGCCGCTTATCTCCCGCACGATTCCCTGCCATTGTCCCCTCGCGGGGATCGAGCAGGGAATCGGCGGTGCGGAGATCCGTCCTGTCGGATCTTATCAATCGAGCCGCATCAGCGGCTCGATTGATAAGGAGCATCGCGGCCGCATCTACGCGTGTAGATGCGGCTTAACACTAACATTCCCCCCCTCCAGTGCATCACACCAGTCACCCCCTCCCAGTGAGATTTTATAGCAAACGCATGAGGTTTGAATGGAACAGTTTTAGATACTTACCTCAGTAGGGGGAAGCCTCTGGATCTTAAAAAAGCATCCCCATCCTCCTGCACAGTGTTGTTCCAGTGCTAGGACCCCCGAAGTGTGGCATCCCTGCGCATGCACATTAACTCCATTCTGCTCGTGCTCAGATTTCTTCGGCAATAGTAGGGCTGGATTGGGTCCGCTGTACTGTGCAGACAAGCTTGTGCCTGTGTAGTAGAATGGACCCGATCCAGCCCAGCTATCTGCAGAAAACCGAGCAGGATAAAGCTAGTGTGCATGTGTGAGGTGCCGCCGCCGACATGTGGACTTTCTGGGGTCCCAGCGCTGGAACGGGACTGAAGCAGGGGACTGGGAAAGCCTCTTTAGGATCCAGAGGCTTCCCCCTACCGAGGTGAGTACCCCATAGGGGCACTTTTAAATCTCACAGGTACCCTTTAAAATCAGTCACAGGAACAAATTGGTTTTAACATTTGGTTTCTTTAAATCTCAGTATGTTCCCTATTCCACTAATATATAAAAACTTACTAAATGAAATGTCCATTACATTCCCCAGTGACATGATTCTATTTGGGCCGGTAGTCTATGTGTAAATTATTTTACTGGAACATTAATAATGTACTGAATAAACAAACGGATGAAAAACAGCATGAGCTGAGTGGAATAGAACAAAATGGAAAATAAAGTGAGAATCTCTTGGTAATAATCATGGTTTCTCCTGCCTGTTTTCAGAGGAGAGATCGGTGAGGGTGGTGATTATGATTAGTGATGTCATACACTTGTCTCATGTGAGACTGCACAGTTCTATAACCATGACTTGCTGAACTCTAGAGCAGCTGTTTACAGGTCAATAAAAGAGAGGTATGAAAGGAAATGACTTCCTCTTTTACCTCTGAACCTTTTCCACTCGCCTGCCAATCACCTCTCTACACTATTTTTGGAACAAGGTTCTTACCTTCAGTAGCCTCCTGGGACTAGATATGATACCAAGAGTCATCAGGATAATGCTGTAACCTGCAACAGCCTCCTGGGAATGGAGCTGATACAGACAGGCATTGCGGGGTTAAACAAAAAGGTGATCACTCCAAGGAACGCCTCATCTGGCCTTGTGGAAGAAACTGCTCCTTTTGGTTACATCTTAAGGAAGTAATAGAAATAAACTTGAAGTGCTTTTCGTTGAGTGGATTTCGCAGTGATTGTTGCCATATGGAGAATAAAGTCTCTATTCTTCATCACATATGGCCAGAAAGATCACATGTGTACGTATAATTAGGCATCTTAACAATAGTCAAACCTATAGTGGCATTTTGCATGCATATTTCACGTGCATCCTTAACTGAACTTCTAAAACCCCTGGGGAAGAAATGCATATTTTTCTGACTGAACATAAAAACATATGTGAAAATGTAAGATGCTTTTTTCTTGCTGCGATGCATGTTTACTGTTCTAGCCTCTTGTAGGACTATTTTGCCTTGCACTGAAATTTCTCATAGCAGCTGGCAGCTGCTGCTAGTCCATGACTTTTGGTTGGCACAGCAAGATGGGCAGAAAACAGTTGCCTAACAACCGATGCCAATTCTACATCCACGCTGGAGACTCAATGTCTCTTTCCTATCATATAAACCGCCTGTGACTGTCCCAATCAATGTCTACCAGCTTTGCTGCATCTATACAAAGACTAACTCTCGGGGGCGTGTGGAGTGGGCTTTTTGTGCATGTGTTTTTAGTGAGTTCTCCATGCTTATACACAAATGAGAAATAACATCAGTAGTAGCAAATCATAATACAGATGCATTCAGTTTTATTACATATGGAAGCATCATAGTGCAGAATGCAAAACTTCCTGGCCCATCACTGCATATAGCTGTATCAGCAGTATAGACATATACAGTATATAAAAGTATTTACACACAGTAAGAAAACAGCAGTAAAATGCATTGTGAAACTACAGGGGAGGTAGAGGTAAAAGTAAGCGTAATTCATGTTGTGACTGTGTATATACAATCTGTATGGCAGCATATTCATCCCAGTAAACCTGAGGCATTGCTATCAAAATGATTGATACTAACCTGGGGCTTCCTCCAGCACCCTGTAGTCTGTTGGCTCCCACAGTGTCTATCCGATGCCCTCCACTCTCCGGCTTTCAGCTCTGCTAGCTGGGGGCTACTGCACATGTGTGGCCCTGGCCGCGCCCCCATCCTTAATAAAGCTTTTGTTGCCGGGAGCATTTTGCGCCTGCGCAGTTAGCTAAGGTTTGCTACCATACAGGCGCAGAATGCTCCTGGCCATGAGAGCGTGACCAAGGAGGAGCAGCACGTGTGCAGTAGTCCCCTACTAGATCAGTTGGGCACCTTACCGTGGCTGCCAGCAGGGGAAGGATGGGACCAAATGGACAATGAGGGAAACCACGAACTACAGGGGGCTGCAAGAAACCCCAGGTAAGTATAAATCATTTTGGTTACAATGTCTCAGGTACACTTTAACGTGAACCAGTAAAAGATGTGGATATCTTTTTTTTTAGCTTGGTAGTGTTGAATCCTGCAGCCTATTATTAATATTAGATTCTCTAATTGTAGTTTACATTACAAAGTATCCAGATTCTTTCCTGACATTAATCCTTAAAGTGGACCCAAATTAAAAATATAAGATTTCAGAATTTAAAATCTATTTTCTAAATTATTATAATAAATAGCAGCCTTTTTTCAGCTGCATGATGACAAATATAAAATATTTTACATTTATTGGAGAAACCCCTACCTTCCTTTCAAATTGCCGGTATTTTTCCGGCAAACTAGTGGAGTAGATGGTGTCTGGCAATGGAGGAATTGCTAATGGCTGCCCCCAGTATAACCCTAGCTATGAAAAGAGAAGGGTGAAAAGCATGCACTGAAATGATTATACGTTTGAAGGAGTGTTTATTTATCTTTGTATGTGTCAGAGTGGTGCAACTAAATATTTTTAATTAAAAAAATGTTTGGTTTGGGTCCGCTTTAAAGCAAACCTGTGAGGAAGCACAATTAAAAGACAGATACTTTCCTAAGTAGTGGGAAGCCTCTGGGAGGGCAGATTCTTCCCAGATTTTACTCCATCCCACTACAGCTGGGAGGGAAAAAAACTGTGCATTGTTCTACTGGGCATGTGTGGACTGTACGCACACATGCCCAGAACAGAGAAACAGATTTGACAAGGTATTTTCAAGTTTATAGGGTATAACAAGATTGGGGAAGCATATGGGCTTTCAGAGAGGCTTCAGACTAAAGAGGTATCTATTTTTTTTATTTTTTTTCCCTTCAGTTACTCTTTAAGAATAATCTCTGTATGGAACAAGCCAGAGGAATGCCCTCATAGCTTCCTATAGTTATGAAAGCTTCTTTGAGTGAGTTTACATAAAAAAAATATTTTAATAGGGCAGAGTGAAAAAAGGCAACAATCAATAAGAGTATTGTATAGGACAGAGGACCCTCACAAACAGAAGCATTGCTAAACAGAAAAGGCTAAGGTCACAAAAAATATTTTTCGCCAAAAAACTCCATCTGGTGTCTGGGTTGTATTTATTTTCTGAGCACAGGTGGAAAAACTCTAGGAAACTGTATATACACTTGAACATAAAGAATATTTGATTATTATTTATGTGGACTGTGAGATGTTCACAAAACCGTATCCAAAGGTGCAGTGAAGCCACGGTTCATATTTTTCCCCGATCAGTAAAGAAATGTCCTCTACTTCTGTCAGTGCTCACAAGTACCATTATGGCACACTCTTCCATTAGTCATTGCTACTAATATCCGTCTCCTTCCTGCTACCTTCATTGCTGAACTCTTCGCTTCAATCACTAATACAGACAGCAAATCAGACAGTGCATTGAGGGGCCCAAAGGTGAGGTGAACTCTTCTCTCCCATTTCTTATGCTGTGGAGATGAGATACTTTTCTTGTCTGATAATAAAGCCGCTATGTGCTCTAAATTGCTGAAGCCTCGAAAGATGAACATGAAGCTGCTGTCTTCTATGGCATGCCATCGGGTAGCAAACTTAAGCTTAACTAGTGACACACGTTAACCATGCGGAGACAGAAGGAGCAGGTGCTTGCTTGGCCAATCCAATGTATTTTGCATTGCACTGAAATAAAACATATGTGCACATACTTGAACACACATTCATCTATCACTATAGCTAATGCTCTTCGTTTTTAAGCTGCAGTCTGCTTGTCCTATGCACCAGACAGAGATTGTTCGAAAGTTGGAGAGGAGCCTGGGTTTGACACATTTCTATCCACTCGGATAAATTCTTTTTAACAAATTACCATTGTGCTTTTCCCAAGGACAGAAGGAAACAATCAGCATGGAGAGAAATACCTCGCATCGAGGAAGGGGTAACCAGACATCTATTTTGGTACATAAAGGTGGGACGGTAGCCTTTTCAGAGGAAATGTCAGGCCTGTTTAATTTCAGACTAACTCTGTTTCCCCTTAGATCTTTGCTTATTAGAGTAAATGGATATTTAACTCCATATTGCATCTTTAGTGCTGCTCAAGAGGAAACAGTAGCACAGTTGGATACAGAGTAATATAGCAGAAAGAAGGCTGTGAGCTGCAAGGCCGGATTTAGGGCCCGTTTCCACTTGTGCGGTGCGGAATCGCCGCGGATCCCCCGCTTACAAATTCGTATGCGGGAGCGAAATCGCATGCAAATTTTACCGCAATTTCGCATGCGAATTCGCATAGGTTAGTGTATATGCGAATTTAACCATGTCAGTGCCTGTGTGCTTTTTACATTGCTTTCATGCAAAATGTATGCAAATTCTCATACAAAAGCCACATGCGATTTTCCTATTAAATACATTGTATGCGATTCGCATAGCGGTGTGCGGTATGCGAAATTCTGAGGGCTCTGCCGTGCAGATTGTTTCTGCACAGAAAAACGCTCAGAGATTCTGACAAGTGGAAACAGTCCCATCCACTTGTATTGGCCATGCGAATCTGCATGCAGGAAACGCATGCAGATTCGCTCTAGTGGAAACGGGCCCTTAGACTTTTTCCGCCCCTAGGACAAGTATGTTGTGGCACCCCTTCCTTGAACAGCAGCACCCCTCCCATTCCATGTGCAGCCATCTCTTCCACCAGCAACATCCATGTACTGCAGCCCCTCTCTTTCATGTACAGCTCTCTTTGGCATCAGCTTTCACTTTCATGTGTTGCTCCTCATTTGCAGCCTTATCTTTCATATGTAGCAACCCCTATTTCATTTCCAGGTCTCCCCTTGGGCTGCAGACGCCCAAGGCCTGGGCCTTTATGGCCTTCCCAATGTTAGTGCACGCTCTTATAATATCTCGTCTGGACTGTTGTAGAATACTACTTTGTGGACTACCAACTAACAGACTGGCACCCCTCCAATCTGTACTGAACTCGACTGATCGATTAACCAGAGGATCCATTTCACATTTTTAACGCTAACCTAAAAAAAAAGCTCTCCACAATCTCTCCCCACCATACATCCTCTCTCTAGTCTCCAAATATCAACCCAATTGCAATCTCCACTCTGAATACAACCTTCTTTTGTCCTCTGGAATCACCTCCTCAGTCTAACATTCATGTATACAAGATTTTTACAAGCCTCACCCCTCCAGAATCTGTTTCCAAAACACATCCATTACTCTACAACCTTTGAAAACTTTAAGATCTCTCTAAAAACAAACTTTTTGCTTTAACTTAGGTATACATCTTTTAAATTACACCACCTCTTGTTTCCTTCCTATTCCTTTAAATTGCAAGCTCGCAAGGGCAGGGCTCTCTCACCCTTTTGTGCCTTGGAGTTTGTTATACATTGTAATCATCATGTTACATTTGTCACTGCAATTACTATGTCTACCAATTCTGTATTATGCACCTATGTCAATATTTTGTACATACCATTGTCTGTATTATGTACCACATGCTTGTTTCTTACTCTGTACAGCACCATGGAATATGTTGGCACATTATAAATCAATAATAATAATAATACATTAGTCACATCTATTGGCAGAGAACTAGAAGACCAGCATTTGCCTTGGCATTGGAGTTTTCTTATGTTTTAGTGATGTTCTGTGTGTCTGATTTGATGGATTCCATCCATAAATGGAAGCAATCCTGCTGCTTTAAACTGTAATATGCATGAAGCCTTAGTTTAGGCTAATTTAGGCTAATTTAATTAAATGCTTAGTGTGTTCAATATATTATAATTATCAATACACAAAGTGAACAAACTGCAAGTCTTCCATAAAGACTACTTCTAACCCAACTGATCGAGATCATAGAAGGTCATTCCAAAGTACCACTGGTTTCTGCGAGATCTGAAGTGATAGTTACTGGACATCTTCTGGTGAAAGGAAGTCTGCATGATGTATCTTTCATCTTTGACACTAAGATTCCTTGGCCAAACAATGCATTGCCTGTTTCTCTGGGTTTCTGCAGAAGAGCTAGGACATATGGAAACAGCTCTGGTTCTTGACATTTCTGCCTTTGAGACATTATTGATGCAGAAATACCACCACTTGCCTTGTTGATGTGCTCATTTCCTCACCTGGTTTCTTTTCTCTTATACAGCTGTTTTTTTGTTTTTGTTTTTCTTAGATTTACTAATTCTTTTTTAACATATGTGTTATGTGGATCATTAGTTTGTGGTTGGTATAATTGTTTAAGTATGTACAGCATCCTATTCCTACAAAATCCTTAACCCTCCTGGCGGTCAATTGTGCTGCGGCTGCGCGGCCGCAGGAGGTTTTTTAAGCCTAATTTTTTTATCATGTAGTTCTAAATGGGATTTCCTTCAGGGCTTCCCCCATCTCCATGGCGATGAACAGAGTGACGCCAAGAAGGTTAAAGCGAACCCGATGTGAGAGCTATATGGAGGCTGCCATATTTATTTCCTTTTAAAGGGACTCCGAGCAGTGCAGAAACTATGGAAAGATGCATATCATTGTAAAGCTCTCTTTCTCCTCTTTCCAATGATATATAAACCGCCGCCCTACTCCTTTTAGTTTTCGCTACTTTCGCGATTTAAATTGCAACGGCCGCGATTTCAATCGCGAAAATAGAGAAAACTAAAAGGCGTAGTATGACGATTTATGTGTCCCCAGAAAGAGGAGAAAGAGAGCTTTAAAATGATATCCATCTTTCCATAGTTACAATGTATTACACAGGGCGACTTTTTCTGCTGAATGGAGCTGCTGACACTGGGGAAAGTGTCGTCCTGTGTAATACAAGTAACTATGGAAAGATGGATATCATTTTAAAGCTCTCTTTCTCCTCTTTCTGGCGACACCTAAATCGTCACCCTACGCCTTTTAGTTTTCTCTATTTTCGCGATTGAGATCGCGGCAAGGCAATTTCAATCGCGAAAATAGTGAAAACTAAAAGGAGTAGGGCGGCGGTTTATATATCATTGGAAAGAGGAGAAAGAGAGCTTTAAAATGATATGCATCTTTCCATAGTTTCTGCACTGCTCGGAGTCCCTTTAAGCAATACCAGTTGCTTGGCTGTCCTGCTGATCCTTTACCTCTATTGTTAGAACTCACAAGAATAGCTGCATGCTTGTTTCTAGTGTTATTCAGACACTACTGCAGCCATATAGATCAGGCAACTGGTATTGTTTAAAATGAAACAAATATGACTCCCTCCAAAAAACTCTCACCTTGAGTTCACTTTAAAACCCCTCTACACCTAAAATAATTTTCCACCCCTCTACCTCCAACAGTACACTTTGGTATGGTTTTGAAGCACTGACTGGCTGGCTACCTCTGACACCAGCCAAGATCCTATTTGTCGACACAATGCAAGGGGGTTGAGTGACAGCTCAGATACGCCCCCCTCCTGCATCCTGATTTGGAAGAGAAATAAATGACAGCTTAGCTACACCTCCCCCTCCCAGAATGCATCATTCTTTCACTTGTGAAGTAGAGGGGAACCAAGAGCTCCAGCATGTATCATGTGATCAGGACCAAATTGGTGTTTTTTTGGTGTTTAGAAGATTTTTTTTTTAAACTTTGTTTAACTTACTGTATGTTATTTTACTGTTGGGGGGGGGGGGGGGGGAGTGGGAAAGGAGAATTGAACGTAGAGGGGGTATTTAAACTCTTCCTTGGACTACATCAGATGTTTTAAAGGCTAAGGGTGAACACTACAAATATGCATTTTATTGTTTCCTTTTTTGCTTTTATGTTTCTCTTTCTATGCATTTCATAGGTTGGACTATAAATTGCACTGCCTTTTTAAAGAAACTTCACTTTGCCACATATTTTGTTGCACTTTTATAAGTGTCTTTTGCACAGTACGGGATGTGTGTCTGTATATATACCTGCATATATATCTGATATATATATATATATAGAGAGAGAGTCAAATTGCAGTGAGACCTACTGATAAAAATCACTACTTTTCCACGATGATACCTTTTCTCCTTCATCTGAAATTCTCAGCTGTTATGGATTTCTGCATTTTGGAGGTCATCTATATTTGACAGAGGAAAGTAATCCCTTAGCAGCAGCGAAGCTATGGGAAGTATTATTATTATTATTATCTGAAATTAGTGTTACGCGGGAAATGACCCGAATCATACGATATTCAATAAATGCATGGCAATGAATAGGAATAAAGGCCTACGGAATCCCATGAAACCTGCAATAAAAAAGGCGCTGTCCAAACAGCATACATAACAGGAAAAATGAATGTGAAACAGGGTATGTGTATACACACGGATAGATATTAATAGAAAAGCTGCTAAGAAGAAGAAAGTAGCCTTAAGGCTTCATTATTCATCGCCTCGCCTTATCCTCTAGAATTTATGAAACTCTCTTGCTTTGGGCAGCACAGTGTCGTAATGAGTGGCACTCTCACCTTGCAGCACTGGATTCCCGGCCACTTTGAATCCCAGCCAGAGCACTATCTGCACAGAGTTTGTATGTTCTCCCCGTGTCTGTGTGGATTTCCTCTGGGCACTCCGGTTCCCTCCCACATGACATCCGAAAGACATACAGATAAGTTAACCGGCTTCTCCCTAAAATTGTCCCTACAGAGTACAATGCTCTATGGTTGGATTAGATAGTGAGCTCCTCTGAGGGACAGTTTGTGACAAGAATATATATATATATATATATACACATACACACACTCGGCAAGAGTGTTGCAGAAGATGTTAGCGCTACATAAATGCTAAATAATGATAATAAATAGAACTGAAATGAGAGTTCAGTGCTCCACAGCTTGTCCCTGGAGATTCCATAGACCTAAAGGTGCCCATTAACGGTACAATTTTTTAGCCAAATGCTATCTTTATGAACATAACCACAAGGTGCTAGGGAGCTGGTGATGCGCGGTGCAGCCGAATGGAAGGAGAAAGAATAGCACCAGCGCGATCACCTTCCTGGACTCCTCCTGGGCGTCCTGCATCTGCCTGCGTCCAACGCCAAGTCATCATCACGTCACCACTATGTGATGACATCTGATGTCCTGTAGCGGTACTGCAGGCTGTCAGTGAGCAGCGCCAATAGCGTAGTTGGCTTGCTGAGGCTCTCTTCGTCTGTGTGTTCTCCTGGTCCCTGCTTACTTCTGGATGAGCGGCTAGTCACTAGTAAGTAGGCAGGTCTACTTGTGACCTGTGGAGGTGTTACTGTCCCTAAAGGGTAAGGGTTCACGAGGCCACGGTGGGGGAGGAGGGCACAATTTTTACACCCTCACCCTGGGTGCAATTCACCCTAGAAACTTGCAGCAGGTCATAGATGCCCAACTCCACACCACCGGCAGTGTGATGCCTTTTTGCTCACTCTGGAACTCAGCCCAATCCTCCAGGAGCATATTCCATATTCCAGGTGAGGCTACTGCAAATGCTGTCCTTGCTGCAGGCATACCTCTCTAATAACTGTCAGTCTATGGATACGTACAGTACTTCTGATTTCATTAAGTAGTTGTAATTAAATGCTTATATAAAAAGTTGGGACATAACAATAGTCCCCATGGGAGCAGAGGGATGCTCCTCTCCCTCTCCCACCCTCCTTCATGCTTCAAATTTGCACACACTCTGCTAACATTCATTGGATTCCAATCACATGATCAGTGCAAGTTGTGATTGGGAGGCAGAGGACAGAAGCATAGAGCGAGTGGCTGGCGGGAAGCACAGAGCATAAAAATATCTTACCCTACTCGGGAGGAGGGGGGGGAGGGGTTGAGGGGTGGCTGGGGTCTTCAAACAACCTTGATAAAGAGTAACCCTAAACTAGGGCTTTAGGATCATCCACAAGGTAACCTAGGCAGGTGCTTGGGGCCGAGTGAGTGTCAGGGGGGCCAACTGCCACTTTCTCTGACCTCTTCCCTCTTTCTCTGACCTCTTTCCCATCTTTGATTACCAAAAGGACCATACAGAGGAGCTAAAGCTACATCTCTGTAAAAACACAATTCATACTGTAGCCTTTCCTACCCAATAATGCAAATAGTTGGAAAGAACAGGGCTAGAATAGAGATTCAGCTACTACACTGAGCGCAGATTGTAACGTCTGCCTTTGTGTTTGAGTTTTCTGTTACATTCCCCCCTAACAAAAGATAGAAGAAAGGGTAACTGAAGTCTGTGTAGAACAGAAATTCTTTGGTTCCATTTTTTGTCCATGCCAGATTACCTGCAGCACAATAAACAACATGAAACACAGGCTATGTGCCACAGGTGGGATTCAGCAAGTAAAAAAGGTAGAAATGAAGGAATAGCGAAAGAGGAATTAAGAGCTGAGAGCCAAGTGCTCAGCTGTCAGGAAACGTTTCCAGGATGAATTCTGAATACACTTCATACTGAATATTGAATTTTTCCAGTAACTTCTCAGAATAAGATACCATACCTGTCAATAAAGTGTGCTCTGAGGGTATACTGCAGAGGAGAATACCTTTTAAACAGTATGGGAAATAAGACAATTTACAAAAACCAACAAAGACGTCTGCCTAACTTTACATTTCTGGAAAGTAACTAGAACCAGATAGAGAAGACACCTTTAAAACATTGAAGTTATTTAACGTACTTGTATAGCACTAACAGACTTTAATTTAATTAAGAATGTTTACCATTCTCATCAGTTGCTGCATCGGACAGCCATGCCATGTAGTTTAGCGGCCCTATTCCACTAGGAAACGCAATTGCATGCGTATTTATGCTGCGTTTCCTCCTATTCTCTCTAGTGTGATTTTCCTGCGATTGCTCCACAGTCCAGGTGATTGCAAAACACAAAAAAAAAAAAAAAATAGTCGAAAAACAGCACTGCGATTTACATGTTAATTGCAGTACTATTGTGATACGAAAAACACTAGCGATCAGATCTTGGCTCGTATTTGCAGCTAGTGGAAAAGGCCCTTAAGCCCATCTAACGTGAAACAAACAAAATGTACCATATTTTATGCATCATGTTATGCAGGCATAAATAATAAAAAAGTTTAATTATATATTTTTTTTAAACGTGAGGCCCATGTGTATAAGGTGCGTTTTTTTTTTAAAATGAACAGTTTCCCAAAAAAATGCAGACACGGAAAACCGCAATGGCTATTTTTGTCTGGAAAACCACATGCAATGCACTTGTGTGCGTTTGCAAAAATGTACATACTTTACCCATTGGTGTCCGCGCTGGCTCCGTCCACATACACATGCCCGTAACCATGCATGACTCATGTATGAGGATGGAGCCAGCGCGGACACCAACGGGTAAAGTAAGTAAAGTAAGCATAAACAACAGGATAGGCAAGATAAATAAATCATTTCTTATTGGATGATTTAATTTAATATTTTCAATTAATATGGAATTTCGTCCCACTTTAATAAGCTTGCATGGCCTACACATTCACAAGTGCAATATATGCCAAAGTGGTCAATTGGTGTATCTGTGGTCAATTGGTGTATCTGTGGTCAATTGGTGTATCTGTGGTCAATTGGTGTATCTGTGGTCAATTGGTGTATCTGTGGTCAATTGGTGTATCTGTGGTCAATTGGTGGCTGTTTTTTATTTGTAATCTGTGCTGTTAGTGGAACCCCTGGAAACACATGGAGGGCATACATACCCAATACAGATACTCTGCCCGTAGGGCAGTGATCCAGACTACAAAGCTGCAAAATGAACACATTACCCACCAAACTACCATACCATACATTCATTAACCTCTAGTTGCTACCTGTGTTCCACCAGCTAGTATCCCCTTATCATGTCCCATAGACTGTATAGTGAATGAGCCAGATGAGCTGTACTCATATTAATTCCACCTGCTCATACTGATGACTTTGTCTTCATACTGCAAGGGGGAACGTCCCAAAAATGGCTGCAATAAATATTGCATTGTCTTAATTCTGCAAGCCTATTGTTGTCATGCCAGCTCACCCCACCCCCATCTCAGCCAACAGCAGAACTGATTATTCTTCTCGGCTGCAGAAATTGCCATTTCAAGCGTACTTTGAGGTTGATGGCATCACACTACGTCCTCTGTATTCATGCTGGTGTCATGCAATATTAGAAAGTCTATCTTTTCTTACAGTGATTGTTCAGACATATCTCAGGCAGTATTCAACAGTGCTCACGAAATGGAACTGAATTAAATCCACAGCTGATTCTTGTCACTGGCTGTAATGACTGCTAGCTTATACAAGGAGCACGAGGTGGCTAATCTGTTTAACTCAGTCTAAAGCAAAGCGGAACTGCTACTCATAACACAACCAATCAGATTCTTAGCTTTACCTTCAAAGTATGTATGAGGAAATGGATGTACTAGGATGGAAACACACTGGAGGATAGCGGGTACCAGAGATGCAGAATTAGGGTTGAGGCACACTTGCCAGCGTTTTGCACACCAGTTTGCATTTTGAAAAATGCTCTCTCATTAATTTGAATGAGAATTGTGGCAAAATTGTGAATGAGAGAGTTTTTTTTAAAATGCAAACGCTGTGCAAAACATTGGCCAAACACTGGCAAGTGTGCCTCAGCCCTCACAGTTATTAAAGCGGACCTGAACCCAGAACTCCCTCTAAACAACAGCATTATAACATTTAAAGAAAGACATTTCTTTGTTACAGCTGATACAAATCCTGCAATAAATCTGCTGTGTTTTTACTTCCTGCTTTCATGGAAGCCGACATATTGTTAAGATCCTGTGTTTACCAATCAGCTCTCTGCAGTGTCAGACAGCTGAGGGATCAAATTACTTCTTGAGCTTCGTCACGGATGAGGGGGGATTAGAGAGGCTTAACTCCCTAACTACATACCGGGTGTATTTCTAGCGTACGTACAAAAAGGGCGCCCGGACAAAAAGGGCGCGGGGTGTAAACTCTAAATAATAATTAATCATTAATACGGTTTATAAAAATAGTGTGCTATATTTCGTTTACAAATAATGTTTAACAAAATTATAAATCATTAAATAATGTTTATGAAATCGGAAATTGTGAAAACGTTAATCTTCCCTGTTTCAAAAGTTAAACTTATAATTACGTTTATTAAAAAAAACAATAATATATGTTTAATTGTTATAATTGTATATTATTGTGAATAACCTTCATTTATGGTTTGTTCTTATAATAAAATCTGAAAATATTCTTTATAACGATGATATAAATATAACTACGTTCGTAATAAATGTTGTAAAACATTAGTAATTATTACTAAAATTTTACTAAAACTATACCTAAGCCTACTCTTACTATCCTACTATACCTATCCCTAACCCCTAGACCCCCCTGTTGGTGCCTAAACCTAAGACCCCCCTGTTGGTGCCTAAACCTAAGACCCCCCTGTTGGTGCCTAAACCTAAGACCCCCCCTGTTGGTGCCTTAACCTAAGACCCCCCCTGTTGGTGCCTAAGTAACCCTCCCTGTACCTACCCCTAACCCCTAGACCCCCCTGTTGGTGCCTAAACCTAAGACCCCCCTGTTGGTGCCTAAACCTAAGACCCCCCTGTTGGTGCCTAAACCTAAGACCCCCCTGTTGGTGCCTAAACCTAAGACCCCCCTGTTGGTGCCTAAGTAAACCTCCCTGTACCTACCCCTAACCCCTAGACCCCCCTGTTGGTGCCTAAACCTAAGACCCCCCTGTTGGTGCCTAAACCTAAGACTCCCCTGTTGGTGCCTAAACCTAAGACCCCCCTGTTGGTGCCTAAACCTAAGACCCCCCTGTTGGTGCCTAAGTAAACCTCCCTGTACCTACCCCTAACCCCTAGACCCCCCTGTTGGTGCCTAAACCTAAGACCCCCCTGTTGGTGCCTAAACCTAAGACCCCCCTGTTGGTGCCTAAACCTAAGACCCCCCTGTTGGTGCCTAAGTAAACCTCCCTGTACCTACCCCTAACCCCTAGACCCCCGTGTTGGTGCCTAAACCTAAGACCCCCCTGTTGGTGCCTAAACCTAAGACTCCCCTGTTGGTGCCTAAACCTAAGACCCCCCTGTTGGTGCCTAAACCTAAGACCCCCCTGTTGGTGCCTAAACCTAAGACCCTCCTGTTGGTGCCTAAACCTAAGACCCCCCTGTTGGTGCCTAAACCTAAGACCCCCCTGTTGGTGCCTAAACTTAAGACTCCCCTGTTGGTGCCTAAACCTAAGACCCCCCTTTATTATGTGGATAATAATGTTTTACTAATTGTGGATGCAAAAAATATTTTGCAATTTACGTTACGTACTGATCGCTTTATTTTGTGAATAATAATGTTTTACAAACAGTAAGGGATAAAACTTTAAATAATGTTTTAATTATTTAAATAAGATAAATATGTTTAGTATTTTCATAAACGTTATTCGGCACGGGTGCATTTTATAAACGTAAATCACCACAAGCTCAGTTATAAATCATTAAACAGCTCCGGGCGCCGTTTGTAAACTTTATTTAGCTCCGGGCGCCGTTTGTAAACTTTATTTAGCTCCGGCGCCCTTTTTTCCTGCTCGGCGCCCATTAAACGTTATTTATTATGGGAGTGAATGGCGGCGCCCTTTTTGTCCACTAGCTGCCTGCGCCTTTTTTCCCAGCTCCGTATTTCTATACATTTCCTTCTGTCCTGTGCAATAGTTCAGGCCCACTTTAACAGCTGCATACCCCTCAAGGTTATTATAGGAATAACTAGAAATCTGAAAACTGCATTGTGTAAAGCTTATGTCATCCCCACATGTAATGTAGACATTATGTAAAGCATTGCGTGTTTCTGGGTTTCAAGTATGAATCATTTGCATTACATGTGGCATCTCATGTGAATATATTGAGAGTTGTCCTGATCAGTAGATGGCAGACAGGCACATCTTAATACTGTCTAAACCTAGTGCATAAAAGCGAATGCAGTTCTGTTAGAATTGTTGCTATTTTATTTAACATTTATATTGTGTCAATGGTGTTTTTTTTTTTTTTCAAGCAAGATCTTGCATGTTCTTTTTACATTTATTTTGTATTTGCACATCCACAGAGTGCCACATATGCAGGACTAGTCAATGTTTACCAAAATTTGTCAGTTATTTCCGACATTCCGATCAGTTTGCAGAATTCACTTTTAATCAATAAGTTAATCATTTTAAAGAGACACAATGGCAAAAAAGTGAGCTTTAAAATACATATGTACATATACTTATATTTCTTGTTGGGTAGTAAGCAAATAAAAATATGAGCCTAGCTAATGAAAGTTCTAAAATAAATAAATAAAAAACGTGCTTGGTCACACTGCTTTACCAAGACATCCCATAAGGGAATGGACTCACCCTGTAGGTTTGACCCGTACACTACATAGGTCAAACACCACGTGTGAGATCTTCTTGAGGTTTCCCCAACCCAGTGACCATCAACTCTTCAAGGTGTGAATCAAACTTCCAACTGCATAGGCAGAAGCTCCTATGATGTGGAAAACCTCAATGCAAAACAATCACATCATAGCGTTACAACATTTCAAAACCTCCACGTTTTATTCAAATATTGTGCTCACATATTTTACAGCATTCTGACAGCATAGAGTTTGTTAGACAGGCTCTAACCCATTAGCCTACCGGAAAGGCACTGCTGGTTCACTGAATTGCCCCAACAGATAGTCAGACGTCAGCCATTTCCCCATCCAAAATCACGTTTCTCCTAATGAGTGCTAAAGCCACCCCACATGTTTCGCTATCCACTGACAGCTCTCCAGGGGCTACATTAAATTGAAGTTCTCTAGATTACGGATTTCTACACTAGACCCAAAATGATTTATTTCTATAGCTCTGACAGGCATTTGAAGCTGGAATTCTGATATGGGATCACAAGGCATTACACCCCCATGCTGCCAAAATGGGTTCATCTTTTGGAAACTATTTGCTGGCATGCTGCTTTGTCTCAATTTGCCCTAACCAATAAAGCAGGAAAGAGTGAAAAAGTTTTAGACCTTCTTTTGGTGTCATTTATTGTTTTTATTGTTTGGGGGGAAAACACTCACACTTTGTATAAGGTGGAATATGTCTTTTCATCAGGTACAGATTTTTTTTAGTATAGCATGGGAAAGACGCTAGAGCCTTGGGTTCACTCGGTCAGGAAGCGAAGAGCGTTCTCCTCAGTGGTAGCATCCCTCAAAGGATTTCATCGTTTCTCCATCTTTGCAAAACTAAAAAGGGCGGCTTTACATCATGGAATACATAGTATGAGATGTTTACAGTTCCATAAATCTTGTATGGCTAGATGAACGGGCTGTGCACTCTACGTTGTCAATCAGATTGAATTACACTACACACAGTCCATTGGATAAGGTTGTATTGTAATTCATAATATATCTTGCAATGGCATTTTTCCATACATTTTCTTGGCTGTATAAAACTATAATAACCACTTGTCAGTTTGACAGTGGCTGACCTCATCCATGGGTGGAGTGCTCTGCTCGGTACGCCAAATGTTTCTAGGCCTGCACGTTACAACAATGTTTATGATTTGGTCTAAAAGGAAGGGCATTGCCACTTACTGCTTGTGCAAACAGCAGCTGTATATATTAGTAAAAACACAAAGCCAAAGAGTTTGTGCACGCCTGTTATTCTGTCCATTATCTTTTTGGGGCTTTTGTATTGTTATTTTAGTTCTACTTTTTACAGTGCTAATGATAAAGACCAAAAGAGGACAGGAATAAAATAAGTTGAAGTTGTTTTATGCCTAATAAATCAGTGCAGAGAAGTTGTTTATTAGGGCACATGATTAGATGTCTCAAGGGGACTTTATGCCTGGTGCACACAATCAGATTTTCTAGCAGATTTACTGCCAGATCGATTATTTCCAACGTGTCCATCTGATTTCCGACTGATTTTCCATTCACTTCTATGGAAAATCGAGCAGAAATCAGATTGGACATGTTGAATATAATCGATCTGTAAATAAATCTGCCAGAAAATCTCATCATATGTACCAGGCTTAAGACACATGAGCTGAAAAAAACATACAAACCCTGCTCATTTACCTGCCTGGAGCTTCCTCCAGCCCTAGAAACCTCTGAGTCCCTCGCCACAGTTCCATCCTCTGCCACTCTTCTGGGGTCCCCTAGGTAACGGCCACCGACCCAGCTGGGTCAGTGGCTTCTGTGCTTGTGCAAGCGTGCACCAATCGTGGTCCCGCTCCCATAGCCGGGAGCATTCTGCTCAGGCGCAGTAGCACTGTACCTGCAAACAGCGTTCCCTGCCATGAAACTGGTCAGGTTGGTGGCCAATACGGAGGGGGGCCCAGAAGAGTGGCAGATGGGGGAAGAGTGAAAGCACACAGAGGTTTCTAGGGGCCTGAGGACGCTCCAGGTAAGTAAATCAGCAGGTTTTTCCTTTCAGCTCATGTATCCTTTATGGTGGCCATACACACATCAATTTTCCCCTCGATCCCTTGCAGATTAGATCACTGTGATTGAATCTGCTATAAAACTACATCCTAACATGTCAGATCAATCGCGATTTAGATAGAATTTCATCGAAAAGCGATCGTAATGATCATTCTGACCAGGCCCGGATTTATCTTACAGGAGCCCATAGGCACAGATGTCCTGGCACCCTAGAGTTCGATCTCCGTGAACCTACAAACCTCCGCCCAACCGCATCACAAGTGTGCTGGCTGGCCCAGCTGTCACTTCTCCCTTACTTCCCTTGCCCGTCATAGGTAGTTAAAGGTGCCCCTCAGTATTAAGTAGCCAGAGCTATCCTCAGTATTAAGGAGCTACAGGTGCCCCTGACTGAAAGGAAATCTCGTCAGTGGAATGCTGAGTGCTGGGTGAGTAATCTCTCATTTACACTCAGCTAGGGTAGGAGGCCCGCGAGGAGTGGAGTGAGCCTCCTTTCCCTCATCAGGAGCCTGTAGGCTCGTGCCTACAGTGCCTTATGGTAAATCCGGCCCTGATTCTGACTGTAGGGAAGAGCTTAATTGAATAAGGGCAGGAGTGACGGTAGATCAATGGCCCATAGTTGCAATGCATTGAGTAGTGAAATTCTGCAATTCAATAGATTTCATGATTAAATCTATTGAATGTCTATGAACAGTGTGTGGAAGGAATAGATCCCTCTCTAATCAGATTCATATGAGAGAGGGATCTATCTTTTTGACACATTAAGTGGTAATCTGTGAATGCGTTTCTACCTTTACATTTACTATATTTTGCCTTTACTAAGTATGTGTATGTTTAGATACTGTACAAAGAACATACATGCTGTACCTTATTTAGAGCCTCCCTTGCCAACAAAACCACTTTGAAAAACAAGATGACACACCTCTCATTTACAGCCACTATAAGCCTGACCACTTCACACACTAGACAAATATTCAACCGAAAAAGGCAACCCTTAAGTTAACACCCTGCAACAATAACAACACCACAATGGAGCTCATTGCTAGGCTTCCTGATGGGTAATGAGATTAATGACCTTCCCTCGAACAGCCACATAAACTTAGCTTCCCAGAAATGTTCAGCTCAGCTGTCTAATCAATCTGCAGTTAATGTTTTAATTCTCTAATACTTTGTGTAAGCCAGACTGTCCAAACCCGGCCACTGAACCGCACATGTAACACCAGCTCACAGTGAGGATTCTGGCTAGCTGGCTGAGCAGCACATGCAAAGCAGGGGAAAGGTCTGACCAGATTGGTACCCTAGACAAGGTATCCACTGCCAGAACAACCCACCCCTACCCCCCAACCAAAACACACACACACACACACACACACACACACACACACACACACACACCTGTTGAGCAATGGCTTCAGAACAATACACAGTTCTGCTTTGCTAAATAGGAATCTGGAGTTGTCCATAAAATAGGTAGTGGTAGTGTGTGTGTGTGTGTGTGTGTGTGTGTGTGGGGGGGGGGGGGAGTTTAGGTTTAGGCATTAGGCAGGTAGTGTGTGTGTGTGTGTGTGTGTGTGTGTGTGTGTAGCTTAGGTTTAGGCATTAGGCAGTGAGCGTGTGCGGGTGGGGGGTTCATTTTAGACATCAGGCGGGTAGCGTGTATGGGGGGGTGTTAGGTTTTGGCAACAGGTAGGTAGTGTGTGCTGGGGGGGAGTGTATATTAGTTTTAGGCATTAGGTAGGTAGTGTGTGTGCGGGGGGGGGGGGGGGATGAAGGTTTAAGGGTTAGGTGTCAGGGGGGAAGGTTCTGTATGAGAGTAGGGATAGGTTTTAACATAGTGAAATGTCCATACTTCACACTTTTATAGCGATATTTTACTATCGTCCTTACTGCGTGCCCAAATTTCCAGGCACCTTTAATTAACGTATACCTCTAGACCAGGGGTGTCATACTCAAATACAAAAAAAATTGAACAATGGGACCTAGTCGCGGGCCAACCTCAATGTCTACTGGCCACCTTATAAAGTTCTCTGGTCTCTAATGGCCCCCCTCCAACCACTATGCATGTCCATGGTGTCTAGTGGTCCTCCTCCCTCCCCTATACAGTTCCCTGGTGTCTAGTGGTTCTGCTCCCTCCCCATACAGCTCCCTGGTGTTTAGTGGTCAACACCCTCCCCTATACAGTCACCTAGTGTTTAGTGCTTTCCCTCTACCTCTCCCACATGGCTTTCCTTCCTGGTGTTCGAGTGCTTCACCTCCAATATAGCTTCCCTGGTGGTCTAGAGCGGGCCAAACATAATGCAAAGTTGGAAAACCACTTGAGGGCCACATTTTATGTCTCTGAGGGCCAGATTTGGCCCACGGGCCGGAGTTTGACATGTATGCTCTAGACTGGAACAAGGACATTTGTTTGTGAACCTTGCAGATGGACAGTGAGTGACATGAATTGTGTGAAGCACAGCGAAAAACATATTGCCCTCTATAGGTAAATACATAATAATAATAATAACAGCATAACATTTTGCTTCTGCAAAAGTAGGCTTTATGTTACTGAAGGTGCCAAATTAAACAGGTTACTTAGCATTATTAGCTAGCAAGGCAGCCACTGCATCATTAGTGGGTTTCTTTTACTTGTCTAATAAAAAATAATCCCTCTGCATGCTTATGCAACATAAAAAGCACATTGGAAAATGGCCATAAAATGAGTTATTCGGGCAAGTTTAATCATTACGGTTGTATTGATATAGCAGTCATGTCAGTTTGTGAATAGGGATGTAAAGTGTTAGGGGCTTTTTATAGGTTACCAACACATCTATAAAATATTGGTGCAATTATACTCTAGCTTTTCATGCAGTCCCAGCTTTTGTGCGATGATTTGATGTGAACATTTTGTGCTAGTGGAGAGTATACTATACAATCAATAATTTTTTTAACATTCTATATTAAGAGTCTGTGCTACTTTTGTGTTTTTAGTTATAGATGAAGCCAGCAATGACAGAAAGAGATAATAGTTTTCCCACCTCCACTAGTAAAGTTATCCACGGCAGTGATAGACAGTAAGCCGCTCACACTGCATTTATGACACAAAATAGGATTAGTGCAAAAATCCAGCGATCCAGCAACATAAGTCAAACAAGTCTACATTGATAAAACATGTGTATGTCTGTGTGTGCATGGATCCCTCGGATTCTTCCTCTGCACACATTTGCTAAGTCCAGTTCGGCTTGACAGACAATTAGAATATCTTTTTACACTCTCCTGTGATATCAGGAATATGGTACTTGTCAATCCTGAGGTTTTTTTGATTGATAAATCCCTGGCTATTATCCTGTAACTGCTCTATGGGGTTGGTTACTATACTGAGAAAAAAGGCCTTCAGCCCCGGCTGGTACACATTTAAAGCAAACCAGAATTAAAAATAAACTGACAATATAAACAAGTGTATCTATTGTCCTAATCTTAAAGGGGAGGTCCGAGCACCATAATAATAAAAAAAATCCACTTACCTGGGGCTTCCTCCAGCCCCCTGGATCTGTCCTGTGCCCTCGCCGCAGCTCCAGTGGCTCCTGGTCCCCTCAGGAGCAGATGCTGACCTCGCCAGGTTGGCTTCCGGGTCGGCTTCTCCTGCGATCCAGAATACTGCTTACTGGTCGCGCTGACGTCACCCAGACTGTACTGCGCAGGCGCATTACTACTGCACCTGCGCAGTACAGTCCGGATGATGTCAGTGCAACTTTGAGAGCCATTTGCGCAGGCGCAGTGCACATTCTGCGCCAGAGGGGACCCTGGGCCACCATCGGTGAGTGGAGCTGCGGTGAGGGCACAGGACGGCTGGAAGGGGCTGGAGAAAGCCCCAGGTAAGTGGATTTTTTTTATATTTATAGTGCTCGGATGTGTCCTTTAAATAGGGTTTTTTGGGTATCCCATTGTCTTATTTTGGTTTAAAAATTAAAAAATCCATGTTTGAAGCAACCCGAGGCAATGTTGATGGAAAAATTTGTCATCTCCGCTATCTGACTCCCCAAATGACCAACTCATTTAAAGAAGTAGTGAAAATAACATAATTAATAAAATCATTTATAATGTTTGACAATATTAACCTCCTTGCCAGTTATCCCGAACAGAGTTCGAGGTAAGCCGCCAAGGAGGATTTCTCAGGCCCTGGTGGGCCGATTTGCATATTTTTTTTTTGTTACACGCAGCTAGCACTTTGCTAGCTGCGTGTGACATCCGCTCGCCGCTGCTCGCCGCCGATCCGCCGCACCGCCCCCCTGACCCCTTGCGCAGCTTGGCCAATCAGTGCCAGACAGCGCTAAGGGGTGGATCGGGACTCTCTCCGACGCCATGACGTGGATGACGTCGAAGGCGACGGGGAAGCCAAACAGGAAATCCTGTTCTGAACGGGATTTCCTGTTTGCTCTGATCGCCGGAGGTGATAGGAAGGGGAGGGGGATTTAGTCAGTGTTTGCCCATTAAACAATCTCTCCTCTCTCTGATTTACATTCTGAAATGTATTACTGATGGTGACATCATTAGTCCTGACAGGTGATCTGTACAAAATGTACGTTTACTGAGGCAAGGTAGTAGATTTGGGGTTCCCTTGTGGTCCTTTTGGCAAGCTGAAGCAAATAGAGGTCAAAGAAGGTGGCAGGTGGGCCTCTTGACACTCACTAGGTCCCAAGCATTGCCTAGGTTGCCTGGTAGATGATCCTGCTCTGGTTCTATGCACAGAGAGAGATATGCTTGCTTGTCAGTTGGGAAAAATCTGTTGTTTCCCACAATGCAAAAAGGTTCACAGACTGTCAGGACCTTGGTCATGACATCACATGTGGGAGGGGTTTCACCACAATCAACCATACAGACTGCCCTGATGATCTATTTGAGAAAAGGTAAAGATTGCTGGTGGGAAAGGGGGTATCAGCTACTGATTGGGATGAAGTTCAATCCTTAGTTAAAGTTCCTGTTTAAATACATATCAGATTATAATGAGAATTGCTAAAAAAATTAGAGAAATAGCAATCATGGGACTGTAGTCATGCGAAGCATTTATTTTAGATAAAGCGAAGTAGTCCTGGATCTGTAAGTCCTCATAAATAAATTTAGTCCTTGTATCATAAAAAAGGATGAAATGGGTGCCTCATTGGCTTCGCCCTTCAGCTGGCCTTGAGCGCCATGCATAAGAAATGTCAAGCAGGTTCTATGCACGACAAAAGCCATCCAGTCCTAAGTGACACAATTTTTCCAGGACACTGAAACAGGTTTACATCTCACTTCAGTAGACTAATATATGATAGGTTGCAATGTGTTTGTGCTGTTAGTGCGACATCATTGCCCTTTGCAGCGGCCTTTCAATAAGAAGCCTGGATAGAGCCTGAGTAGTGTTTATTAGAGTGAAGCGGCTCATGTGACTCCTCAGCCATAGATTATCTGTCAAAACTTTCTACATATGTCAAGATACAGACACCAAATAAACATGACCTCTCTCAGATTAATAATTATTGCTGCGCTGACCTCGGTTAATGTATTAAAACACCAATCAATATTCACTAAAGCAAATAATGAAACTGAATCCAGGTGTATGCTGTTAATGATCATTACTCTTAATCATGTTGCCTGTAATCCACTTACAGACAAAATAGTGTCTAATGTAAGAGCATTACCCAGGAATGTCTGCCTGCTGGAAATTTCTCCAATTGCTAATTTCGTTTATAACGCTCATAATAACATTCTGCGCTGGGATTTTTCTAAATCTTACAAAGTAAAATAAACTCTATAAATAGTGGATATTGTCTGTCATTATCAAAAGAAACACAAACGTGCTATTTTCAAGAGCTATCTGCAATCTGGAATCCCTTTTCCTTAAATAACAAGTGACACCCATGCTAACCTAGAAATAAAAACACATATATAAGTAGATAAATACTAATTCTACTTACATAACAGATGTATTGTGCTATCCACGTAATGATTCATGTGACTTTTATAAAGGAAAAGCAGAAATCCTATTCTAGGCAGTGGCCATCTTGCCAAGCTAATGCTGACATCATATCCTCCCTGACTCTTGTTCCCCCCCCTCCATTCTCTTGCTCATTGTGTATTCATTAGCTGCCCTCCTCCCAGAGTCTTCAGACACTCCCACTGAGGTGTATACTAGGAACTGCACTTTCTTTTTTTTCTTTTCTCCTTCAATCGCTGAGTCACCTCAGCCTTGCTTCTAAACACAAGTGAGCAGGGGATCGTGTTTCAGATAGACAGGTAGTCAGGGAAATAAATGGAAGAGGAGGAATATTTTATAGATAAAAAGAACCCCCAGCATTCAACTGTTTGGCACTGACTACTAAAGGGCCAGTGCTCCTAAAGTATGTGATAACTCCAAACCATAACAGCAGAAAAAGTTTTTCAAGTTTTGAATACAGGATTAGCACTTAATGCACTCAGACCAGTTGCTGTTGAAATTTGATTTTTATGGTGACAATACCGCTTTAGGGCCCCTTTTACACTAGCAGGCTAAACCTGCATTGCGTTATGCAAGTCTATGAAGACTTTCATATTTATTGCGGTCCCTTGCGTTGTACTGGATGTGCCCAACCTACCGCTCAGCCGATGCATACATTTTCAGGAGGATTGCGGCAGTGTTGCAGAGCTCACGCACGGAAACCCAGAGAATCCCAGTGACTTACAGGGAGTACGTCACCGGGTGAGGGGCGTGCGCTATACGTCCAAAAGAGGGACAGTTGAGAGCTATGAAATATTGTACATACTGGTATTTAAAAACATCTACATGGTCCCTTTATTTACAGCAGTGTTGAACTTGTGAGTTATATTTTATAAATGCTGTTTTCATGGCTCATGCATGCAGGGCCGGTTCTCTCATGAAGCAAGATGAAACATTTGCATCCAGCCGCAGAGACTACAGGGGCAGCATGTTTAGTACAGCAAGCAGTCAGAGTAGGAGGAGAAGCGAGAGGAGAGCGAGGTAAAGAGGTCATCCTTGGGGAAAAACAGCTTGCTGTGCTGGGTGAGGAGTCTGACAGTGAGTGAGGAGGGGGGAGGTAGGAGAGCAGCAGTGTTTCATTTGACTTGCACAGCAGAAGGGAGTTGCTGAGGGTGAGCAGTTTGTTTGTCACAGACTCACAGCCAGCCAGTGTACTGTTGTGTTAAGATGCAGCAGGTCATGTGAGAACATTAAACGAAGCAGAGTAAATTGTCAGGTGCCGTGCGATCATTCCAAATCAGTGGGGGGGCATCCTCAAAAGAACCGGCCCTGCTGAATGGCGGAAATACCACTGAAAATTGTTGAAATCCCAGTGACGTACTTCCTGTCAAGCAGGGAGTACATCACTGGGCAAGGGGGGCAAGGGGCGTGCCGGGCGGGGGGCGTACTTGGAGAAATTAAGCATTTGACCCTGTTGGCGTACTCTGCGGCGAGGGAACCCATCACATCACAACGCACATCACGATACCATTATGTACAATATACAGTATTGTACATAATGATATCTAAAAGCATCTATATGGTCCCTTTATTTACAGCAGTGGTTAACTTACGAGTTACATTTGATAAATGTTGTTTTCATGTTCAAGTATCATAAAAGAATCGAGAGAAACACATTTAAAAGTGAACCAATGATGGCAATTTCCATTGTTGAGTATATAATGCCTTGGCTGTCATGTTAAATAAAACTGGATTGAACAGGTCAGCATGAGTGATACGGTATCAAGGGCTGCACAATCATATAACTGATCATAAGCTGTATGTCCCCAATGTTTTCAAGGAAGAATAATATATTATTAATAGCAGCGGAAGCACTGTGGAGCTTACAATCTATTTCCTGTATTTCAGTTACACCACCTTCAACATGGATGCTGTAAGGGTGCCTTTGGCAGAATCTAGTTATCCCACTGCTGTGTTTTTTGTAGTTCGGGAGGAAGCCGGAGGATATGGAGAGGACAGTAAACTGATTTCATACAATAGTAGTTTGCTGTAACCTTTTGCTAGACAGATAAAGGATTTTGCTATACAGACAGTAGGTTCCATGTTTTTAACTGGCTACAAAATTTGATTTGTCATTTAAAGAGGAACTTTAGCGAAAAGGGGAACAAAATAAACAAATACATTGCAAAGTGAGAAGTTAAAAAAATAGAAGGAGAGATCAAGAAATGATTGCTATTCACCATGTAATTTGCTCATGTTGTTTTATCCACAATCAGCCTGCATGTAATCATCTTGACTACTAGCAGACATAAAAAAACTAGACAGCATCAACTGCCATTATTTATAACCACACCCACTAACATTGTGATAGGTTAAAAGTTGTTTCTTTTAATAGATATACATATGCACAGAGGGAGATACTGATTGCTTGGCAGTTGGAAACATCTGTTACTTCCCACAATGTAAAAATGTCCACAAACAGGAAACTGTCAGGACGTAGGTCCTGACATCACAACGTGGAAGGGGTTTCACCACAGTATCAGACATATAGCCCCGATTGATGATCTATTCGAGAAAAGGTAAAGATTTCTTGTATGAGGGGGTATCAGCTATTGAGTGGGATGAAGTTCTCTGGCTCTATCCTTTGTCTAGGAAGTTCTTAGGGTAGTGTACATTTAAACATGCTGAGCTCGCTAATTTGGGCGCAGTGTAAAGCAAAAGTAAAAATTTGTTTAAAAGAACAAAATATAGCGGTAGTAGAATATGGGTAAATTTACCGATATTCTACAACTTAATTGGTGTAGTGAAATATTGGCAATATTTACCAATATTTCACTATGACCTAACCTCTCCCTGCTCTCACACAGAACTCTCCCCTAGTGGGCAACTAATAACCCCCCTGGACAATTAACCTCCTTAGCGTTCTGGATGAGCTGAGCTCGTCCAGAGACGCCGGAGGGTGCCGCTCAGGCCCTGGTGGGGGGATTTTTAATAATTTTTTTTAAAAAACACGCAGCAAGCACTTTGCTTGCTGTGTGTTGTAGACGATCGCCGCCGCTCGCCACCGATGTGCCGATATCCGCCGCGTAACGAGCGCCCCCCCCAGACCCCATGCGCTGCCTGGCCAATCAGTGCCAGGCAGCGCTGAGGGGTGGATTGGGACTCCCTATGATGTCACGGCGTCGTTGACGTCGATAACGTCATTCCGGTCGTCGCTATGGCGACGGGGGAAGCCCTGATGGAGATCCCGTTCAGAACGGGATCTCCTGAAGGCCATCATCGCTGGCGGCGATCGGAAGGGTGGGTGGGATTCCGCTGGGAGGGGGTATCATGAAGCTAGCGCTAGGCTAGCTACATGATTAAAAAAAAAAATTAAGTCTAAAAAACTATGCGCAGCCATGTGGCTACGCATTATCAGAATGCCAGGGAGGTTAATGACCCTCCATGGACAACTAATAGCCCTCCCTGTGGGCAACTAATACACCCCCCCCCCCCCCACCAACTAATAACCCTCCCCAGACAACTAATAACCCCCTGGTTGCACATAACATTAACCCCACACACACAACAAAAATGGTCGTGCCTGGGCCACCTGCTATGCAAACTGCAGCTATTGGTAGCTGCAGTTCACATGGCAGACGGCACCAGTTCCCGCTATTTAGCAAACGCCCATTTTTGTTGCGCTTTTTTAGCTGCTTCTCTCAGGGTATACTGTCACTGGTCAACCTTCTGTATTCTCGGCAACTGCACTGGGGCAATCCATGCTGCTGCTTTTACAGGCAGCACTAATCTGTGTTTCTCATATATCTGCACCGACTTTGATGCCACAAACTCAGTTGCCTATGAAACAAAAACATATTGCACCCCTCCTGCACTGCAGTCGCCATAACTGAGAGTGCAATGCTCTTTCTTCATAAGAAGTAAATAAAATTAAATAAATAAACTAAAAAAAAAACCCCTTCCACAGATTTTGGTATCACCCTTGCCCTTCCCCTTTAGCAAAACAAAAGGCTATGTTGGTAGCCAAGCAGTGTGTCTCTACAGCAGTTGTTCTTAAACAGACACCAGAGATGATTTCTACTAATAATTTCAGTGAACAATCATTGGTCATCTGTAAGCAGAGGCGTATCTAGGCAAAATAGCGCCTATGGCAAACACTGAAATTGCGCCCCCCCCTCCCCCCTACACCTCAACCACAATTAGTGTACCGGACTGCCTCTCAAAAGCTCCCCACACACAAATGTAATCACTTACTGTCTATTCAACATGCCTGCCGTCCCCAAAAATAATAATAATATATGTTATTTCTAAACCCCACCCTCCACCCCACACATTTTTATTTACGCAAAGTTTCCAAACAGACCTTCCCCCCCTCCCCCCACCCCCCCACCCCACACACACACACAGTAATGTAATGATGTTCTATATCTCCAAACCCCCTCAGCCTTGTCCCCCCACACTTTATGAATTTTCGAGCTGGGGCAGGAGATTAGATTTACTTACCTGGGACTTCTTCCAGACCCTTGCAGACTATCGGGTCCCTTACTGTTGTTTTGCTGGCCTCCAGAGTGCCCCTGACCTCTCCAAAAGATCCCCAAACACAGCTGTGGTCCCGGGCTACTGTGTCTGTGCATGCATCCATGCGCCCCTCTCGGTCACATTCCCATAGCCAGGAACACTCTGTGGCTGTGCCGTTCACAAACACTTAAACTGTGCAACTGCAGAATGCACTCGGCCACAGGAACGCAACCAAAAGAGTATTGTAGACGCACGTGTAGTAGCCAATCCTATGTAGTGGACAGCAGCACCATGGAGGGCAGCACTACAGTGAGAGACTTAAAAGTATTATAGGGCTGAATGAAGCCCCAGGTAGGTAGATCTAATCCACCCCACACCTTTAATGAACACACACATACACTGCACATACATACACTGTACATTTACAAACACACTTTTAATCAACACACACTGCACATACACACACACACACACACACACACTCTCTCTCTCTCTCTCTGGGCTCTCCTGCCTGACCTACCTCACCCACCAAATCTCACAAGCATATATTATATATAAAATTCCCTTACCCAATTTGTATTTAGCTGAGCTTTGCCTCTGTCTAGCATCAGTGCTCTTCATCCAACCCCCCCCCCCCCCCCCCCGCCTCTCCATATGCAGGCCACCAGCTCCGGTGATCCTTCCATGCTGTCTCTCACCTCCCCATAGAGCGGCGGGTCGCCCGACTCCCTTAGATAAACTTTTGCTGCAGCCGTTCCTTTTCCTGAGGACTCCTGATTGGCTAGCCAGCGCGGCATCAGCTCTGACTGACCATTCATTGATGCACGATAGCGTCTGTGGATGTTTGTTGTCCCCATCAGCCGCAGCAACATGCTGGAACCACGCGGCCAATCATAGGAGAGCTGATGGTGCGCTAGCCAATCAGGAGTCCTCAGGAAGCGGAACGGCAGCAGCAAAAGTTAATCTAGGGGAGTCGGGTGACCCGCCGCTCCATGGGGATTGGCGAGTTGAGAGACAGCATGAACGGATCACCGGAGCTGGTGAGTTGCATGTGGGGAGGTGGGGGCATTTGGATGGAGCGCTTTTGGCGAACCTATAGCGGCAGGAGTGACAGGGCAATTTGCGCCCATTGGTAGGTGAGAGGCAGGGGCGCCCATGGCAGGTGCCATATCTGCACCCCATTAGATACGCCTCTGTCTGTAAGTAGTTTTGAACATAGGTGAGTATTTTGTATGTTGGATGCTGAGGAGACAAGACAAGACACAAGTTCTGAATATGCTGTCTCCTGTAGAACTCTAGCGCTGAGCTACATTGAAAAACGGTTTGGAGATCTCATACTCCTCACACATCCTGTGAGATTGTCTTTTCAGTACCCTACAGACATTCACTAAGCTTTAGTACTCTACAGAGAATCTGAGATTTATTACTCTACAAAGACTTGGCCTGCAGCTTAGATCTGTGCTGACAGCACATTACAGGAATTCTCAAAACAATCTGACCTGCAGTGTGACCTGTGCTGGTATAGTTGGAATAAGTTTTACAGGTCCTGTCATTCCTTTCTATAGGGTGTTATACCTGTGGAACACAAATATAACAGTTTACATTGTTTTGAATGATGGGAATTGAGAACTACCTGGGATAAATTAAATTGCCTCCTAATGTCCCATTTAAAGCCCCTGTCTCCTGAGACAGACCACCTGAAACTACAATAATAGTGACATATCTGAAAGAGGTCTGAAAGGGACAGTAGGATGAATTTATCACTACACCTGCAGCATGGTAATCTTTGCCACTATACCAGGAGTGGGCAGTCTTTTTCAGTAGCAGCTTCAGGCCACATTTGCCACACTCCTCTCCTTCTTTCCTCCCTGCAGAGTCATGAGTTGTGCACAATTAGCGGCGGCATGCTGGCACATACTGGTGTTCGTGACGGTCAGCACGGTGGCGTAGTGGTTAGCGCTCTCACCTTGCAGTGCTGGGTCCCCAGTTCGATTACCTGCCAGGTCAACATCTGCAAGGAGTTTGTATGCTCTCCCTGTGTCTGTGTGGGTTTCCCCAGGGCACTCCGGTTTCCTCCCACATCCCAAAAACATACAGATAAGTTAACTGGCTTCCCCCTAAATTGTCCCTAGACTACTACACATACACTACACAATATAGGCATATGACTATGGTAGGGACTAAATTGTGAGCTCCTCCAGGGGACAGTTAGTGACAAGACTATATACTCTGTACAGCGCTGCGGAAGATGATGGCGCTACATAAATACTAAATAATAATAATAATAATAATAATATGGTGGCTGCAGTGAGGAGAAAAGTGAGTACTTGTTACTCTGCATGCTGGAAGAAGGTAAAGTATCACTCCGTTCTGTATTTCGGCACAGGACCTGGCCCCCTTATTCCCCGGGCCCCCTCAGGGGTTTATTGTTACACCGCTGAGTAGTATTGGGTAAGTTAGCTAGCAGACTATGCAGAAGAGGAGTGAGATTTCTCCTGTTAGGAGACAAACCCAGGGGCAGATAACTGCCAGATGGGGCGGGGATCTCTGCCAACAAATGATCGTTCCCTGATAAGCATCATTGACGGCATTGGAAACGATCAGAAACAATCACGGCAAAACCTGCGATAGTCAATGAGGATTGGAACAATCCTCTGCGATTTAAACAGATATGGCAGTTAAACATTGTTTAATTAATTTTTTAATTTTTGGTAACTTATATTGCGTAATATCACAAAAAATAATTTGTTGCAAATTTTTTTTTAAAAATTGATTAGTGGGTATGAGCCTTTACAATAGAAATAACTCCATAGTTTATTTGGCAGTGCCAGATACTGTAGTGGAAAAAATTACCAGGTCCAGGTAGCAGTAGATGGCTGAGCTCACGAACATTCATCGCTAGACATGACGTTGTTTTTGGGTGGAGTAACGTTTTCGGACAAATCAGTTATATAGTATACAGCTGTACTATCTGCAGCCGGTTTATGCAGTGTATTTTGTATACTTGGTCTTAATCATGTACTTAGAAATCTCTTCCAAGAATCTTGCAACATGAACATTCTGAGTTGAAGTTCCTTCTGAAAAATGACTTCTGGTCTTGTGTTTAAATCATCAGATAGAGAACAGAGTAGAATAATCGCTACAATCATCCAGGATGAATTCTCTTCAAAAGGTATTTTGGACAGTCAGATGTAGCTTTGAATTCTACCCATACAACTGCTACTCCTGTGGTTCCATTTCCATATCTTCTCAATGCAGAACAGTTTTATCAGCAGATTGACGTCATGTGGCCAGGCAGCCATGGTGATGCCGCTAATGAAGTGCACACACATTACTTTGGTGACTACTGTGAAGAGAGGCGGCATAGTTGTTGCGGCATGGGGCAATGCCATCCTGGGGCAGCAGAAAGGACAAATAGGAAAACCAGTAGCTTTGTATGGTGGTAAAATGAGACATTCTCCTTCTTCTACATAAGAATAACACTGATGCCATTTACACTTTTGCAGTAGTGTATACCGGTTATATTAGGAGAATCAGCACATGCTACGAAAAATTTTGTTAAACATTTTTTTTTCTATTTCTATTTTAATATTCTCAAAGCTGTGAATGGAGGCTGCCAGCCAGTTCATCATAGATACTCACCCCAGGGTCAAACTAAGCAGGAGAATTCATAATATCTGACTCATCAGTGTTCTCTTGTACTCTGAGTGCTACATAGATACCACAGCATTCATACAATCAGCACTCTTGACACAAGAGGTTTCATAGAAATGGAATTGACTGTTCTGTATCCTTGCACAAAAGGCCCCACCATTCAGAGTTATTGGTAGGGTTTTAGGAAGTGTAAATAGGGACCATTAACTTCTTCAGGACCACAGGTAGGCTGATCACAGTGAACATTAAAGAGAGTCTGAAGTAAAATTTAAAAGAAAAAACAGATACTTACCTAAAGAGAACCCAAAGTGGTTTATAAGAATGAAATCAGCACACAGAGGCTGGGTCTGCTTACATTGCCCAGCCTCTGTTGCTATCCCAATCCCCCCTAAGTTCCCCCTGCGCTCTGCTATGCCCCCATAAATCACCCAGCCGTGCTGTCGACACGCAGCGTGTCGCAGAGGGCTGTGTTTACCTCTGTAATGTCAGTCAACCCGCTCCCCCGCCTCCTGCATAGCTCCGGTCCCCGCTCGCGTCCCTTCCCTCCAATCAATGGGGAGGGCAGGGACCAGAGCTATGCAGGAGGTGGGGGGGAGCGGCGAGACTGACAGTACAGAGGTAAACACAGCCCGCTGCGACACGCTGCGTGTCGACAGCACGGCTGGGTGATTTATGGGGACGAAGCAGAGCGCAGGGGGAACTTAGGGGGGATTGAGATAGCAACAGAGGCTGGGCAATATAAGCAGACCCAGCCTCTGTGTGCAGATATCATTCTTAGAAACCACCTCGGGTTCTCTTTAAGGAGAAGGAAGGCTCTGAGTCTGCAGAGCCTTCCTGTTCTCCTACTGGTGTTTGCGTTCACCCGCAGGCTCCCCGTTAGCAGTCCATGGCCAATTTCCTCGTGGACTGCTTTCTTCCGGGTTGGGGATACTTTGGTATCCTGGCTTCCGAAGACGGGCTGCTCTATACTGCGCATGTGCAAGTGCTCCTTAGGTGACTAACTGTTTTTTTTTTTAGATTTTACTTCAGATTCACTTTAAAAGCACTTGCATAATATACAATACAATACAATAACATTTGTAAAGCGCTTTTCTCCCATAGGACTCAAAGCGCATAGCTGTGTCTCAGATTAATACAGGGTTTCAGGCTGGGTTGTGTTACAGAGGAGATAGTCAGATGTTCATGAATGCCAGACTGAAAAGGTAGGTTTTCAGTTTAGACTTAAATGTTTCCAGGGATGGGGCTGTCCTGATTGGGTGTGGCAGGGAGTTCCAAAGTGTAGGGGCAGCATGACAAAAGGCTCTGTCTCCAAAGGTTTTGAGGTGGACTGTGGGGGTGACCAAGGTGTTACGTCCTTTTGATCTAAGATTGTGGGGGGTGTGATGTAGTTGCAACAAGTCCTTCAGGTATCCAGGGCCCAGATTGTGCAAGGATTTGAATGTCAGTAAGCCAATCTTAAACAGAATTCTCCATTTTATCGGTAGCCAGTGGAGTGAGCTCAGGGTTGGTGTTATGTGGCAATGGCGGGGTTGGCTCGTTAACAGCCTTGCGGCGGCATTCTGTACTGATTGCAGGCGGCGTAAGTCTTTCTTATGCAGGCCTGTGTAGAGGACGTTGCAGTAATCTAACCTTGATGTGACGAAGGCATGAACTAGGGTTGGAAGATCCTCTGAAGGAATTAGGTGTTTAATCCTTGCAATATTCCTTAGGTGAAAGAAGGAATGTTTCACAACAGCTGAGATTTGATTCCTGAAGCTTAATTTCCCATCAATCAGTACTCCCAGGCTGCGCACACAGTCTGAGTTGTTCAGGTCTGAGCTCCCTATCCTTAGCGGTGTTGGTTGAGACTGGAGCTGCTTTGCTGTTGAGCCCTGGCCCTCGATAACAAGAACCTCAGTTTTGTCAGCATTAAGTTTTAGCCAATTATTATTCATCCACTCCTGAAGCTCAGCTAAGCATGCGTTTATTTGTGGAGTAGGGTCTGTGACGTCAGGTTTGAATGACAAATATAGCTGGGTGTCATCAGCATAGCAATGATATGTCAGGCCATGTTTTATATGTGTAGGTCATCCTTCCTTGTGCCACAAATACAGCTCCGACCCATTGAAGCATGGGCTCTACAAGACCTCTGAAGGGGCCCTGTGGTATCTGGCACCAAGACATTGGCAGCAGAACCTTTATATCCTGTTGCCATGTCTGCTGCACATGGTCAGCAAAAATCTTTCAATAGGTGATCTATGTCAGACTTCAACATAATCTATTATCCATTGCTCCATGGTTCTGTTCTGATGCTTATGTGCCCATTGTAGGCACTTCGGTGGTTAACAATGGTTGGAAAGTTCACTCTGACTGGTGTGCAGCCACTCTGCCTCATATTATGCATTGTGTGTTCTGACATTTTTTTCTTAATCCCCTTGGTAGTATTGCCAAGTGTGGGATTACGTTTCATTGCAAATTGTAGTAACGAGCTACACTGATCACTGATCAATTTTGTGCCCCTCTCCAAAACTGCAATGTCCCTCCTGTAATGTGGTGCCCAGAACTGTATTCCATATTCCAAATGCAGCCTAACAAGAGAGAAAAACAAAGGCGGTATTATGCTAGCATCCCAGGTTTTTAGTTATCTTTTAATGCATTCCAAATTTGTATTTGCTTTAGCTGCAGCTGCTTGGCATTGAATACAAATATTTAACGTGTCAACCAGTCCCTCTCCAAGTTTGATTACCCATCTATATCCATGATAACAGTATACCAGTGTGACATGTCTGCACAGTGCTCCTGTACTTTCACTTGCTGCAGTATTGAACTCAATCCTGATGGGCGATGGGCGGCACGTATGTTTTTGGCATGTAGGGGTACACCAGAGTGCCTGGAGGAATCCTGCGCAAGGACGAGGAGTACATACAAACTCCATGCAGATAGTTTATATTACATATCCCATCTTTAGCTAAGCTTTATACATAGTTTTGCACAGCGGGCATTGCTGAAATTCAAATAGAAGAACACAAACGTAACATATAACCAGAATTCAGGATAAAAACAACCAATGGTATTTAATAAGCATATTTCACTCTATAGAAGTGCTCAGCCCTGCCTTACTGAATGCCAAGTCCATGAGATTACAAGTCTGGTCAATGCTCCAAAAAAGGATTATCTAAAGAGTGTCGCTTGTCTAGGATACGTTGATTACAAAAGTCATTTTCTTCTACACAGGCAGCTTAATGGCATTCATCTGTGTCACTTGGGCATCAGTCATTCCTCACACTTGTTGCAGCCTTGAGACATAAAACCGCTGGAAAGAGTCAGCTAAGTCATGTTCCAAATATTTGCTGATAACAGGTCAGCAGCACCTTTACTCAATCCACGTATGAGGAAATAAAGTGCTTTGTAATGATAGCCTAAGACCAGGGATTTAGACAAACGTTTTTGCGGGTCTTTGTGGACTTACAGTCTAATCTAGTCACACAGTATGCATTACATTCTCTGAGGTCTGTATTACATGGACTAATCGGTGGTAGATGAGCCGATTCTAACACCAATACAGTACATGGAGTTTACAGACACAATTCAAACCATGTGCCCAGTTCTGAGCAGGAGAGGAGTGAAATACAGGAATGTGTTATAACAGAAATTCCCAAAGTAAAATATATATACAGTATTTAATGTGTCGCTACACCTCAAGCCCAGCTCCAGAAAAAAAAAACATATTACCTAGGTTCTGAATAGTATGGAAAGGGGCTGGAACCAGCATTGTGTTTTTATTGCTGCTTGTGTCACCTGGAAGCAGGTCACCCACTTCTCATCCTGATAGAAATTACATAAATGATCATGTATATATTTATTATGAAGATTGCACCCAGTTTTTGATATACTCATGGCCAGTGGTGTAGCTAAAGAGCTATGGGGGCCTCCAAAACCACTCTAAACATAACGATTGATACAGCACACACAAACCTGACAGTGTCAGAGGTGCCAGAATGGGATGGGGAACAGTTTGTTAATGATTACTACTATTTAAAGAATCTATAGAAGTGATGATTACCAGCACAGGGCCAATAGATAGCTAATACTGTGGTTGAGGGAGAGTCCCTTGGGGACCCTCTGGCCCAAAGGCCCTGGCTTAGTTGCATCCTGTGTGTCCCCTATTGCTGCACCACCACAAATTGCTCTATGTGCAGCCACATACAGTAGGGTGTATGTTTCAAAGACGGGTCCTGGTTGGCATATATGGAAACATTTTGTAATTTGGGCAAAGAAGCCGATAGTAGAATATTGTGAATGTTACTAAAATTCTACTATCGACTTCAGTAACTTATCACATTACCCCTCCCTATGACTAACACTACCCCCCCCCAACCTACACCTAACACTAACCCCACCTACACTATAGCTGACTGAGCACTCGGGACCCACTGTAGCCAAACCCCGTAACCCCCCCCCCCCGGCGCTCAGCTACAGCGTCTCCCTCAACACTCAGTGTCACAGCAGAACCACCGTCTGCTTTATCCAAACCCCTGGCGCCATAAATAGCCCACTTGTTCTTGCCCATACTATAGCCAAGTGCCCATTTTGCAAAATGAACCGCCAAAGTCAAATATCGCTCTATACTAAATCCGAGCACCTAATAACACTAGCTTGAGTTTGGCTGTACTAGCTGAACTCTTACCTGCTTTGCTTTGCTTAGTTCATGTACTATACCACACACTTTTTTTGTCTATTGTAGATCTCAAAAACTTCAAAGATGTTTGAACATCTTGCAGCAGTGTTGCCCCCATCTGCTTGGCTCTCTTTGTCTCCTTTTAACACATCTTTTTCTTCTTTGCTAAGCTGTTTGTTCCATTTGGATTCATGCAGCCCAACTGGTGTTAGTAGTGTGTGGATAAGCGCAAGTTTGTGAGCCTTTTAACTACAGTTTAATTGTTGCTTTTGCTTGGAGTTCAACTTTAAGTGTTCCTGTAAGTGCCAGGTAACAATGTGCTGCTGATACAGAACAGACAAACAAGGACACTAGACTGAGTACAGCGGCTGCTTAGACAAACCATCCATCCCTTATGTCCTAGAAATAAAGCACTCTCATTTTATACTGCGTTAGAATTGGTTCAAAGACATTTAAAGCCTTGTTTCTCCTGGAACGTCTCCTGCCGTTGCACTTTGGGGTTATTAAAATGGTAAAGAAGACAGATCACATAAATAAAAGGTTGCACATGGACCAGATTTGCACAATGCCGAGGAGAATGGCTGTTAAAAAAAGATTAGTTATATTTTAGCTGCTGTGCATCTTCGGAATTCAGGCATCAGCTCGATGAGAAATGGTGCCGGAGTAATTTATATACATCCTGCAGGTAAATCAGTTTATGAGATTCTGAACTTTAATTTCCGCTCAATAATTCAATCCCTTACACATAATGCTTCACATTTTAGCAACCTCTAAGGAACCTCCGGAAAAAGAAAAAAAAAGAACATAGAAATTTAACATGGATGCGCAAATATCCATATATCAATAGCAGGTGCTTTGTGCATATTTATATCTTATTTTCATACCACCCTAAGAACATTGATATTGCATCCATAATTCCATTTAAAAGCATTCCACCTGCAAATAACCCTCTCCATTCTAAATTTCCAAATTAGCAAAAGGCTGGGCCCCACTTTATGTCTAATCAGTCACAACACAACCCATTTCATGAATAATAAAAAAGAAAAAAGTATCCTCAGTACAATCCAAAAATCAAGACATTTCTGTCAAGGCAGGTGCAGTTTGTAATTATGGCTTTAAACCTATCAGCTTACCTCCCAACTCTTTGAAAAAAGAAAGGGGCGTGCCTTTAACCTCCCTGGCGGTAAGCCCGTGCTGAGCACGGGCTATGCCGCCGGGAGGCACCGCTGGGCCGATTTGCATATTTTTTTTTTTTTGCTGCACACAGCTAGCACTTTGCTAGCTGCGTGCAGTGCCCGATCGCCGCCGCTACCCGCCGATCCGCCGCTATACGCGTCGCCGCAGCCGCCCCCCCCCGACCCCGTGCGCTGCCTGGCCAATTAGTGCCAGGCAGCGCCGTGGGGTGGATCGGAGTCCCCTTTGACGTCACGACGTCGATGACGTCGGTGACGTCATCCCGCCCCGTCGCCATGGCGACGGGGGAAGCCCTCCAAGAGATCCCGTTCTTTGAACGGGATCTCTTGATCTCCGATCGCCGGCGGCGATCGGAGGGGCTGGGGGGATGCCGCTGAGCAGCGGCTATCATGTAGCGAGACCTCGTCTCGCTACATGAAATTTTTTTTTTTTTTTTTAAACGTATTTGCTGCCCCCTGGCGGATTATGACAAACCGCCAGGAGGGTTAAAGCAGGAGGGACAGTCTGACCATCCCAGGAAAAAAAAATGTATATAAGTAGATAAATACTTGTTCTACTTACATAACATATGTATTATACTACCCACGTTTGATTTCAGTGAATTGTATATCATGAATAAAGAGTAAACTGTTCCTGGCATTTTCCATTTTTATTCCCTCTGACTAAAGCCAATCCTGATGTCATTTCCCTCCCTTACTCTTTTTTAATCTCCTTCTTAGTATTCTCCTCCTCCTTTACAAGCTTGCTTTGTAAACACATGTGAGCTCAGCATAGATTGTATTTCAGTAGCTCACTGAACTGCCATCAGCTAATCAGTGAGGAGCAGGAATGTGGGATGGGAGATGGCAAGCGTCCTTCTCGTCGGCAATGTACCAAATGGAGCCATGCTGACTGAGATAAGATTTATTAGAGCAGAAACAGTTCTGATGAGATTGGAGTGCTTGCAATGCAGGGTCAGGTTGCAGGCTGCATAATAAACACAGAGCAATGGGCCAAATGGAATTTGATTTTATGGCTGACAATACTGCTTTAAGAAACACCCCTAGTAATGCCCCACCAAGTCTCTAGTTATGCATACCATGAATAATTCATGACTACAAGGCGTAGCTTCAACATGCAAAACACAGTGTTCCTTTCTTTCATTACATATTAATGTTTGAAAATAAGTAATTTGTAAATTCAGAGGATGAGAAGAAGTTACACAAACAGATTTTTTTAGTTGAGAAATAAATGATATATATTTACACAGATCTGAACATCAGACCTGAAAAAGGGACAAATGGAACTGGGGAATCAACACACCACTTTGTTCAGCACAAGTTTTCAAACATAACATGTTGGCAGAATAATATTAATAAGTACTGATAAGAAATGAGTGTAATTGTAGGTAGGATTTCTAATGATACAATGCATATTATCAGCAGGAGGCTGTATGGAATCAGGAAGTCCCAGAGCAAGCATCACGAGTCTCGTCATCGGTGATCATGCCATTATGTCCGCCTTGTGTATGTTAAGAGTCTTCACTAAGGAGGGCATATTCTAAATGACACAAACTAAGCAGAACATTTGGTACAAAATATATCCAGCGGTGCTGAGAAAACTGAGATCTTCAGAACACATCCTGGACTCAACATATAAGGAACCTAAAGCGAGAGGGATAAAGAGGTTGCCATATTTATGACAATGCATATTGCCTGGCTGGCCTGCTGATCCTCTGCCTCTAGTACTTTTAGCCCTAGACCCTGATCAAGCATGCAGATCAGGTGCTCTGGCTGAACTCTGACTGGATTAGCTGCATGCTTGTTTCAGTTGTGTGATTCAGACACTATTGCACTATTGCCAAAGAGATCAGCAGGATAGCCAGGCAAATGGTGTTGATTAAAAAGAAATAAATATGGAGACCTCAATTTGGATTCCTTTTAAGACAGGTAACCCATTATTTGCCACAATAGCTATAGATACGGTTCAATTCCAGGAGTTAATTAAATGTTATATTATGAGTTCTCCTACGCACCTTGTTCTAAATAGCAATAATCGCTAATGTTAAAAATGACAATTACCTTTATATATGGAGTCTTCTTGTATCTTGTGAGGGACAAGTTATCATACATGGACTCAGTGGGACAGCTATGGAGCATTAAAGCTGAAGTATGTTGATGGACTAAATTTGTCTGTGTGTCTGTTTAAATAGTACAAAAACAGAGGTGTGCAATACAGGTGGGGTCTATGGAAGTCACACCACCCAGGACCACCGTCTGCAAGCTACACCTCAAGGGGAGCAGAGTAGACAGCCCCCCAAAACTGCTCTCAGCGCCTGGGAGGGCCATACACATCTGCTCTCACCACTAAGGAGATTTTCCATAAAACTTCCTCCCACATTTTTTCTCTCGAAGTAAATAGTGTCAGTCTATCCACTGCTCCTAAGATTCATATTTTACACAGTGTATATTAGTTGATCCCAAACTGCTCCTCAATAAGTAATGAATCTATAATAGATTGCAGAGAACTCACAGGCTGGCCTTTGTTCACAGACACATCCCCTCCACAGTAACCTATATTGTGTACACACTTTACACCAGATCTGCCCCAGAGCATTTTCTGCAAACTCTCCACCACCACTTCCATTCCCAGTTTAAAGGGGAACTGAAGAGAGAGGTATATGGAGGCTGTCATGTTTATTTCCTTTTAATCAATACCAGTTGCCTGGCAGCCCTGCTGGTCTATTTCTCTGCAGTAGTATCTGATTAAAACCAGAAACAAGCATGCAGCTAGTCTTGTCAGATCAGACTTATAAGTCTGAACCACTGAAACACGTGATCTGCTGCATGCTTGTTCAGGGGCTATGGCTAATAGTATTAGAGGCAGAGGATCAGCGGGGCTGCCAGGCAACTGGTATTGTCTAAAAGGAAATAAATATGACAGTCTCCATATACCTCTCTCTTCAGTTCCCCTTTAAAAGCTTTACTCGCTTATCTGTGATCTTTAGTCGGGTCTTATCATATAAATCCATTTTTTGTTTTAATGCCTGCAAAGGTGAAGTCTTCAAAAAGGAACTCAATGGGTTTTCAGATCTCTTTATGGGGCAGAATGAGAAATGCGCTATTAATGCACTGCTATAAGCCATTTCAGAGTGAATACATGCATTTTTGTGACACGCCAATTATCATTAACTTCCTGTTTTCTATGTTTATCAAATCTGGAGCAATATAGGGTTTATTAAACATTGTAACTTTACAGTATGCATGCATCTGAGACTTGGCACAGTACACAGTCTGCTAACTTCAGATGAGCAATCTGTTAAATATAAACTTATGTATTGGCCATAAAATATATATTTCAAAGCATAATGCTCAGTCTTGTTAAGCATTATGTCAAATGTGACAGCCTTACTAATCAAATGTCTCCATTATGACAGACATGTGGAACTAGACAATTTATTCTGCATTAAACATGCCATATTTTCTGAAGCTAAAAAGGGAAGGGAATCAAACACTGACAAACACTCTGTTACTTACTATTAAAATATGTGTGCTATTAAAATTAAATTGACAGTTGGCAGACTGTTACTGAGTGAAATGTCATTCTTTTGTCTCAGCACATCACTCTGTTGTTTGACATCACGGTTATATTTGCGATCCGCCGCCGAAACCAACAATTTCACACACATCGTATTTACTGCTTCTACATATAAAAGAGATGACTGGCAGCAATCAGGGACAACAGTGTGTAGGGGACCAAACAAGGGAAAGTCAGATGAAAAGTAAGGTACAATGAACTAATGGGAAAGTCAGCTATATACCTTATTTTCTCACCAGAGGCTGATAGGAGTTTCGAAAGCAAAGCACTTCAGTTGGGCGCCTATTCACTGTACCTCATAGACTTATTCACACCAGGAGCCAGGATGGCAGCCAGGTATTTGATTTAAAGTAAACTTGAGATGAACTAATGAAAATGATTGTTACTTACCTGGGGCTTCTTCCACTGCCTGTAGCCCATCGGCTCCTTTGATGTCCTCCTGTGAAGTTCACAATCTAACTGTGTTGTGGGCCACTTCAATGCACTGTTCCAGGCCATGCACCACTTCCATCGCTCTCCTGTGGCCGTGTACATTCTGCACAAGTTACAGTCTTAAACTTTGCATGCGTGGAATGCTTTTAGCGATAGGAGAGAGATCTGGGGGTGCACACGGCCAGAGCCATGTTTGTGCAGCAGTCTGAGACTGAGCCGAGTCACGGACATTACGGGGCTGACAATGGCACAACCGAGGGGACCAGGAGGATGGCAAGTGAGCTGAGGACTACAGGAGGCCGAAGGAAGGTCCAGGTAAGTGAAAATCTTTTTCATTAGTTCATCTCAGGTATACTTTAAGTATCACCAACTATTATACAGTGCCACCTATCAGGCACAGTGAATCAACTGGGTAGTGGTGTTCAGCTAATCTATGTCATTGTGTGCCAGCATGTGACTATGTAATAATGAAGTGCCCACACCAAAGGATATCACCTGGAAAGGAAGAAGATATAAGGTATGGATTTCTGGTTAGTCCTTATTTTAGGATGGGTAGTCTTGGGTAGAGATACAATAAGAGGAGGCTAGATTTAACAGGAAATACAAGATTCCCTGTTGATAGGGAGAATAGGCTAAGGAATTCTGTAGGACTTTTAGGTTCGGGGAAGTTAGGGTTAGGAAGGACTGTTTATTTGGGTAGGATAGGTTTAGGCTTTATAAAGAGTTTTTTTTTTTTTATTGAGAAGGATAGGGTTAGACATTAGTAAAGAGACATATGAAGCCTAAAAGCAACACCCACTGTGCTGATTACCTTTTCTGAACCAGAGGGCAATAAAGAGACAAAACAGTCATCACAGCTCTACAACTCCCTTTTGGGTGACGTCCAATTAAACGAGAGCTACATCCCTCCAGCACCACTTCATACATTGTAAATATTTCTGCACACATAAAAATCCTGTCCTGTGTGGTGTAGACATATACATACTGTACTTTCAAATAAGCTGTCCTGGACATTACAGGACTTCTTCCAAACAGTGATTCAGAGGATGGAACTCATGGTGCTCAAAGTGAAGTCACAGTTCACAAGATCCTACTGGAGAGGTGACCTGTATTTCCAACAATGTTTTTAGGGAGCAAGATCTCCTGCACAGGTTCCCTGCCGCCTCTGCATGTGTGAGTGGGGTAACTACACATCTCTATCTTTATGTACTGTTACACTATACGAGACCAGGTCACATGTATGGAGTGTGATCAAGTGTGCTTACATCTGGAGGCTCCATTACTATGGAGCTCTATGTGTCCACGTTACACCTCTGAAGGTATATAGCCACGTTGCCTGCATAAGTCACATGGGCCCTCATTTAATTTACTTTATCTCCTAAGATTTCTCCTTTATGATATTTTTACACCTTATCAAAAATGCCATTTAAGCCAACAGCAAGCAAGAAAATACTAAGAATAATTTTGACAGTACATTTTTAACCTTTTTTTTTGGTACTTTGTCAATAATTGCAGAGTGCTAAAAAGTTATTTTAAACAGAAGATGAAAAATTATTTTCTAGGAGAAAACTTAGGAGAAAAGGTGAACTGAATTGAATAAGGGCCATTATGTTCAAACTTAAAGGGAACCTGAGAGGGAAATGGATTCTGCCATATTTCTTTCCTTTTAAACAATGCAAGTTGCATGGACGTCCCAATGATTCTGTGTCTCTCTAATACTTTTAGCCATAGACCCAGAACAAGCATGCAGATCAGGTTCCACATGCTTGTTTCAGGGTTGTGACTCAGATATTACCAGAAGATCAGCAGGATAGCCAGGCAACAAGTATTGTTGAAAAGGAAATAAATATGGCAGCCTTTATATCACTCTCACCTCGGGATCACTTTAAATGCCGTTTTGCAATAGCTGATGCGCAATTCTCACTATGGTCTGATATGATTCAGGCAAGTGGTTTCATCTCTTGCCACCTAATAGTAGATCCTTCCCGGCCAGTTTGTAGGATAACATACGATCACCAGTCTAGACGTTCCTTAGCCAATGAGACCCATAACATTTAGAAGCTCAGTTTAAAAACAGAATGGAAAGCGCTGCCCGTAAAATATGTTGTTTTGATAGAAAAGTTTTGTTTTTTGATCAATGGGACACAGGGCGATAGTTTCCGACTCGCCCCCCTTCAATGTTTCATTTGTAACTACTTAAAGCTGTCAGAAAATGGATGATTTGGAAGGTTCCTGCAGCGTTCCAAATATTGCAGCAGCAACAAAAGAGAATTTAACTGGGTTACACTGAGATAACATCACCAGGAGGAGCAATAATTCTTTCTTGTTAAATATTACCGGATGAAAACTGATTTAATACCTCGCGCCGGCACTTTGAGCATCAATACCTTTTTGAGAAGCGTGTCTGTTATATCTCCATTTCTCTAATTAAATGTCGCCATGTTTAAGCGTTATTAGAAAGAAGAATTGGACACATCTGATTACTGCTGGAAGACGAAGAAAGCAAATGAATGCACCTCGTCCGCCAACATCCAATTAGAGCCGGCATTATTCTAGACAAATGTATAAAAAATTCAAAGTGCTCGTGTTCGACATACATTTTATACAGTACTTAATATCACATTGGTTAAAGTGCTCTCGCTGTGTACAGAGATTAATGTCCATTAAATAACTGTTGCCCGGGTTCGTGGAATGCCATTATACATAAGTGCTGACAGGTTGTTATGGAGTATATATATAAAAAATAAAGCATATTTGTACAATGAAGGATGACGTAGGCTAGTGAATGTATTAGAACGCGCTGTCATAACAAGCACTTGTATAAACATGGAGGGCTGGAGGAAGCCCTCTCAAGGGTATTACAACTTGGGAAAGAGCAAGCAATTTTATGGCGCTTAAGAAGCCAACGCTCAACTGTTTTATGGAGTGGGAAATAGCTCTTCATCTATCAGCCACCTGACAAAGACTTGTCATTGACCCTCGGCAACATGTGGTTCCTCCATTTTGTTAGTCATAAATTATTTGTAGAATTTGAAGAAGGAAAAAACAAAAACTTAACACTTTAGTTAGCCAGTTTAGTTTGATTGCAAAAAAATGATATATTATAGACAACGACAAGAATAAAAGATATTAAAAACTAGTTAAAAGGGAGGTAGAGGTTTAAACAGTCAGTTTTAAAAAGGGGAACTTTTATTGATCACATATGAAACTCCAAACATGCCACACGTTTCGTGGGATACAACCCGCTTCCTCAGGCTAATACAGGAGTATTAACAGGATTAAAAGGATCTGTGAGTGCTTGGAGACCAATAAAAGTTATTTTTTTTTAAACTTTTTTTTGGGTCATCAAATGGAATGTAAATCCACCAATACCTCCTTTTAAACATTTTTATGTATTTTTACCTTTGTTGGCGCCACTGTTTAACCAATTTTTGATGGTGTTTGTCCACCCTTGGCAGAGGGGTACCCCTTTCTTTACTACTGAGAGTGATTTCTTAACCCGAGCAGGGTCAGGTTTATTCTCCCTATTTGCCTTCTCAGGTAGCCCTGGTTTGTGAATATTACTCTACTACACATACTCGTTATCTCCTGGTACATTAACCTATACTGGGCTTTAAATTGTCTCCTCTGTTTTTGTTCTACAAGTTTAGTGTAATCCATCAAAATGTTAGTAAATGTGTAGGTGACCTCTTCCAGGTACTACTGTCTTGCTCTGGGGGTAGTGTGCAAAGCGTCATCATTGTCTGTTGCTTTAAAGCAGGGATAAGGAACCTATGGCTCGTGGGGCCAGATGTGGCTCTTTTGATGGCTACATCTGGCTCACAGACAAATCAGTAGGGGTTCATTAACTAAGCTACATTGCTCAAGCAGCACAGCTTACTGTGGCAGCGCAAGTAAAATTTTCAAAGTAGCCACGCTACTGCTGTAGCATGCACTTCTAACTTACTCAAGCTACCCCAAAACTAACGGCCACTCCAATTGTCCCACCCTGGATCCTGTCAGGTCCAGTGAATTTGTAGGACGAGATCCCCGCACTTTGATTGGCCCAATAGGCTGCCTGTCACTTGAAAGGCAGCCTTTTGGGCCAAAGTGTGGGGATCTCATCCTACAAAGTGAATCAACCCCCAAGTCAGTTAGCTAATTGTACAAGCTGTAAATCGGTATTTCTCCTGTCTGGCTGTCGGGGGAAATTGCTGATGTTGCTGAAACCCAAGAGAAGCTGAAGACGTGTCTGACACGTCCGCTGCCTGGCGGATCAACTGTATACACATCACCATGGAAACAGGAACGTGAGCCCTCTGCTGCGCCTGGGCACTGTGCCAGTTTGAAACATATTGTATGGTTCTCACGGAATTACATTTTAAAATATGTGGCGTTTATGGCTCTCTCAGCCAAAAAGGTTCCTGAGCCTGCTTTAAAGTAAGTGTTGCTTGGTTTGAAAAGCTGCTTTGACTGAAGCAGTGATACCCACAGGCTAGAGTAGGCTAGAAGGGGAGACAGAGAGAATGTCAACCTTAACATCTCTGGTTCTTTTTTTTTTTTTTTTTGCAGATTTCCATAAGTATAGGGTGACATCAATTTGACTGTTCATTGGTCATCTTAAGATGTTGGTTATTAGTCAAAAAATGCAGGACATGTCTAGTGATCAGAACTCAAGCTAACACCACTAGTATATTGGAATCCCCTAGAGACTTTCTACTGTTTGGGTTATCCTATTGTTACTACTGGGTGTTTTTATGATAACCATCTGTTGACATCAACACGTTTTTACTTGTGCGTTCTCAAGTTGTATTGAGGGTGCAACTGTCTTGTGTGATTCTATGTATCGTCGGACGTCAGATAGTCTTTTTTAGTGTTTACCAACAAAGTTGGTTCATAGTCTTTTTAGTAAGTCTATACGGGAAAGTTAGGTTTGCATAGCTTACACCAATACTGGGTTATGACTCGTTTAGCACTTTATTTTCTTTCCCCTGGTCCCCTTAAAGAGTAACTGTTAGCCCCAAAACTGAAAATTAAATCTCTCTTGCAATCTTTTATTTACTATTTAAATGAGCCAAAGAGGCATTGTAGAAGTTAAAAATCAATATACCGTATATACTCGCAAGCAAGCCGAATTTTTGACCCCCCAAAAGTGGGCCAAAAGTTGGGGGGTCGGCTTGCTTGCGAGTCATGGGTGGATAGGTGCTGTCCCTCTCCGCTCTCCCCGCGGCCGCCCCTGCTGCTATTACCTTAGGCGGCGCCGCTTCCTCTATCCCCGTCCTCCTCCGGTAACTCATTCACAGCAGCGCGCCCCCCGCTGCTGTGATGACGCAGGAAACCATAGAGAGCGGTTCCCATAGTAACGGCATCGCCCCTACAGGAAGCCGCTCTCTATGGTTTCCTCATCATCACAGCAGCGAGAGGCGCGCTGCTGTGAATGAGTTACCGGAGGAGGACGGGGATAGAGGAAGCGGCGCCGCCTAAGGTAATAGCAGCGGCGGCCGCGGGGGAGCGGGGAGGGACAGCACCTACCCACCCACCTACCCACCCATACTGGGGCACTATGCTAGCTATATGGGGCACTATGCTAGCTATATTGGGCACTATACAAGCTATACTGGGGCACTATACAAGCTATAATGGGGCACTATACTAGCTATAATGGGGCACTATACTAGCTATAATGGGGCACCATACTAGCTATACTGAGCACTATACTAGCTAAACTGGGGCACTTCACTAGCTATACTGAGCACTATACTAGCTATACTGAGCACTATACTAGCTATACTGAGCACTATACTGGCTATACTGGGCACTATACTGGCTATATTGGGCACTATACTGGCTATACTGAGCACTATACTAGCTATACTGAGCACTATACTAGCTATACTGAGCACTATACTAGCTATAATGAGCACTATACTAGCTATAATGAGCACTATACTAGCTATACTGAGCACTATACTAGCTATACTGAGCACTATACTAGCTATACTGAGCACTATACTAGCTATACTGGGGCATTTTACTTGCTATACTGAGCACTACCTACCTATACTGGGCACTATACTAGCTATACTGGGACATACTGGGGGGATCACGCGGCCAGCATTTCCTACCCCCGGCTTACATGAGGGTCAATCATTTTTTCCTGTTTTTTGGGGTAAAAGTGGGGGGTCGGCTTACATGCGGGTCGGCTTGCTTGCGAGTATATACGGTAATTTTTTTTACTATGTATCCTTTTACCCCAGCTCCAGATGCAAAGCCGCATATCAGATACTGCTGAGCATGCATAGCATGCCTAGCTCTGCCCGACCCCCCTCTCCCCCCCAGGACCAGGTGCCGATATATGCTCACTCCAAACAGCTGACCGCTCTGACACGGAGAGAGAGCGGGAGCACTTCCAGCGCAGCCACCGCAGAGCAGCCGCCGCCGAGTCACATGTGAGAGATGCACGTGCATCTCTCACATGTGACTCGGCGGCGGCTGCTCTGCGGTGGCTGCGCTGGAAGTGCTCCCGCTCTCTCTCCGTGTCAGAGCGGTCAGCTGTTTGGAGTGAGCATATATCGGCACCTGGTCCTGGGGGGGAGAGGGGGTCGGGCAGAGCTAGGCATGCTATGCATGCTCAGCAGTATCTGATATGCGGCTTTGCGTCTGGAGCTGGGGTAAAAGGATACATAGTAAAAAAATTATATTGATTTTTAACTTCTACAATGCCTTTTTGGCTCATTTAAATAGTAAATAAAAGATTGCAAGAGAGATTTAATTTTCAGTTTTGGGGCTAACAGTTACTCTTTAATTTATTTTTAATGCTGGGAATACACAATGAGTTTTTTTGGCAGATAGATGGTTCAATAGATCATTTCTGACAGGTCCAATCTCAATTTAAATTGTTTTTCTGATCAATTTGTATAGAAGTGATCAGAAAATTGATCAGAAAAATGATCAAAATTAGATTGAAACTGTCTGAAATTATCTATCGAGCCATTATCTGACAAAAAAACGCATTGCGTAATCCCAGCATAACTAACAACTGCTTTCAATAAAGTGATCAAGGTCATCACTGAAGCCACAGCTAAGTGGCCAGTGGCCACTACTACACGTCTTTCCTATCCCTAGCACTGTGGGTGAGGCGCAGCATTATTGTCATGGGGGACTTCCAACATGGTGTCAGACCTGGTCTGTCTGTCCAAACTGCACTGGATAATACAGTAACTGTCATGTGATCCCAGGATTCGGGCACTGAAAGGTTTAGTTAGAAAAAGATTAACATATCAATCCTGTTTTCATTATTCTTAACAGGTGGTGGGAGCAGCCAGTGTCTGCAGACTTTAAAAATCCAGGAATGTGGTAAAATATTATAGCCACATGATCAGTATTGCAGTCAGGCAGCTGGCATAGTAAGAAAGAGGTCAGCAGTCCCAATCTTTATATTATTTTACTGACACACGATTCAGAATATTTCTATGCTTTATGCATATTATATTTTACATCCCTTACTTAATGCCTAAGGAATAAGAAATCAGTGTGGCCTTGAGCTATCAGACGGTGATGGAACTCCTGTGTAAATGCTTTAATAACAAGACGCCTTGCCTATGACATACACACATATCAGGGGTTGTGTTTACAATTTAGAGGTGATTGACTACAGGAGCTGTGAACTAATTTTCATGGCAAATATTGGCCTAGTTTTTTTTTTTTTTTTAATTCCCCTGCAGATGATTGGATGACTACAGTGATAGGTTCACATTACTAAGCAGGTAAACACGGCACAACCATAACAATGTTGAAAAACGCAACTAGCGGTCATAAACAGTAATTTGTGTGACCAGATGTGCCCAATAAAATAGTGGACGTTAGACACTCATAGCTGCTATTTACCATTTATAGCCACTTATAACTAATTAGCTATTTATAGCTGCTATTTACTGCTTATTTTGGCTAATTGCGGCTTTCAACATTTTCACCTATTGCAACAAAACTTATGGGGGGTTAGGAGGCGGGGTCTTTAGTTTTAGGAGTATGGGGTGGGGCATGTGCTTAGGGGTTAAGGTTTGGCAGCGCAGGGCGGTTGAGGTTGGGGATTAAAGTTAGGCACCACCGAGGGGTCTTAAACAACAACTTAAGTGAGAGGTATATGTAGGCTGCCATATTTATTTCCTGTTAAGCAATACCAGTTGCCTGGCTGTCCTGCTGATCCTCTGCCTATAATACTTTTAGCCATAGACCCTGAACAAGCATGCAGCAGATCAGGTGTTTCTGACATTATTGTCAGATCTGACAAGATTAGCTGCATGCTTATTTCTGGTGTTATTTAGAACTACTACAGCCAAATAGATCAGCAGGACAGCCAGGCAGCTGGTATTGATTAACCTCCTAAGCGGTATGCCCGACTCTGTGTCGGGCATACCGCTCTCTGTCCTCAGGAGTCCCCCAGAATTAATTAATTTGCTCACATGGCTGTAAAAGCTTTAGCTAGCACTAGGCTAGCTAGTAAAGGTGCCCGGAACCCCCCGATTGCCTGCGATCCCTCCCCAATCACCCCGTTTATACATTACCCAGCCTTGAGCCAGCGATCGTGCAGCCTTCCTGCACAGCTCCGTTCTCCCTATGTGGAGGGTCGGCGACATCATGACATCATGTGCAATCCTCCCCATAGTGAAGACCGGAGCTGTGCGGGGAGGCTGCGCCGATCGCTGGATCCAGGCTGGGTAATGTATATACTGGCTGTATCGGGGAATCGGGGGGTGCCGGACACCTTTACTAGCTAGACTAGTGCTAGCTAAAGCTTTTACAGCCATGTGAGCAAATTAATTAATCTTGGGAGCACAAACTAACAAAACCTCTTGAGCGGCGTAACGCTCAGGAGGTTAAAAGGAAATAAATATGTCAGCCTCCATATCCCTCTCACTTCAGTTGTCCTTTAAGGTAGCCATACATCTAGCAACTTGGAATCAAGCGACTTGAGCGATCTACAATATTCAGCGATGAAAAATAGTTGGTCAATCGAGAGTAAATTGAGTGTTAGGCCACAGATTACAAATGACATATGGTAGATAAATGTCGCTTTTTTTTGCACTCCCATTGGTGGATCGGTTTATTTGTACATCACATTACAGTTAGGCTTCGGTAGAGGTGCGGTTGTGTGTGACAGTAGGTAAACAATTGTGAACAGAGGCACCAGATGAGGATAAAACAATTAAAAAACAGTTCAAAAAGGGAGGTAGTGGTGGACTCACCACCCCAAATTAGACTCAACAGTCTGTATTTCACTGAAAATAATTTCTTTCATCACAAAAGGTTTGCAACACATTTCACGGGCTACAATCCACTTCATCAGGCAGTAAAAGGAGCAGCTTAGTCTTAAGGGAGTCTGAACGGGATTTCTTGTATGGGCTTCCCCCGTCGTCATGGCGACAATCGGACTGAGGTCATTGACGTCAGACGGAGTCACGATCCACCCCTCAGCGCTGCCTGGCACTGATTGGCCAGGCTGCGCAAGGGGTCTGGAGGGGGGGGGGGAGAGGCGGGGCGGGTAGCGGCGGATCCGCGGCGAGCGGATGTTACACACAGCTAGCAAAGTGCTAGCTGCATATAACAAAAAAAAATTATGCAAATCGGCCCAGCAGGGCCAGAGCAATCCTCCGCGGCGGGTTACCCCGAGCTGAGTTCGGGATAACCGGCAAGGAGATTAAGTAGTAAAATATCGTCAGTTTGACTGATATTTCTATACCGGCTATTTCCAGCACCCTTTTTACCGAATGCCATTTTTACATGTACGCTCCCATTACTGTATTTCACTTTTCACCTTTTTTAAAATAATCCTCTAATCTCAAGCAAGTTTTTGTGCAAGTAAACTAGGAGCCTTCAAGTTCAACTGACTAACTTTAATGCGCTGGATTCATGGGCAACATGGGGAGTAACAAGATGCTTTCAGATGGGCTTCAAGAGTGTGTCTGGAGGTTAATCCAGATGTAGAAGGAAATGTCCATTAACAGCAGTGCATAACTTTGAAGCTAACTGTCCGGGGTCAATCCAGGGATTGCTGTACGCAGTTAAATTGTGCTGTTTATTACTGCGTATTTAGCCATTGATACAAGTGATTATCTCTGCTGGATCTGAGCATATGAGTAACACCGTATAAAAGGAAGCTGAAAAACAACAGAGATGTTATGGAACTGGAAGCCTATAACTCATTATTAACAAGACTAAAGCAACATTTTCCAGCACCCTGTAAATTCCCTAATAAACTGCTTTATTGGTTTTGTATCGTACTAGTACATTTACGCAGTGTGCATGCAAATAATGGCCTCGGGGTATCTGCAGTTATAATGAGGACAAAAAAAGTTTATCTGTTTACAGGTATCTGCAGAGAGAGAGAGCAAGGTTTACCGGAAAAACAATGCAATTGTACACAACTTTATCCTTCAATTAAGTTAGCCACACATAGTTCAGCAGTTTGATCAGACGGCTGTTTAAAAATCAAACAGCCACAATTTAGTGTTATAAGTCAAGCAGCAGAAGGTTTGTGCTGTTCTGTGCACTATAAAACAATGATATAGCAAGTAAGAGGTATGGCGCCACACAATCATAAAAAGCCCAGTTTGTAATGAAAAGTCCTATCTTTGTCAGCAATAGAGATGGCCTGAACAGTTCGCCGGGGAGCAGTATTCTGCGAACATTGGCAGTTCACATTCACGTGAACAGTGAACATTTGGCGTATTCGATTCGCCCCCCTATACATCATAATTGAGATAAAATTTGACCCCTTACCTCACAGCCAGTAGACACATGGCAGCTAATCAGCTAGCACCCCTTCCTGGACCCCCTACCGCCCTATCAAAAAACAGTTGCGGTGGCCATATTGGATTCATTCTCTGCTGGCTGCTGACTGTTAGTGAAAGCAGGGACATACTTCCTGCAGACAGGAAGGGAAATCATTAGCTAGGCCTGTGTTCTTGTTCCTCACTTGCTGTGAAAGCACCCCAAACAGACCTTTTGAGGACTAGCACATCTATCTCATGTGTTTTTTTTGTGTGTGACACTCCACAGCCCACTGACACCCAGAGCTGTGTTCACACTACTGCTGTTGCCTCATTAAATTACAGGCACAGAACCACTCCTGTGCATTATTATTTCACTGTATTCTGATAGTACTACTGCATTTCTCTGTGTGTGACACTCCACAGCCCACTGACACCCAGAGCTGTGCATAATGTGATTTCTGCCCTTTAGGGATTAAAACCTGACTTTGCATCAACTCCGTAATTTTTGGTGGGACTTTTGGCAGGGATCCCCCTCTGGCATGCTACAGTCCACGCTTTAGACCCCGTGGAACAACTTTTCCATCACTTTTGCGGCCAGAAATAGTCTTTGTGGGTTTTAAAATACGCCTGCCCATTGAAGTCTATGGATATTCGCCAGATTCGCCTGTTTGCAAACATTTGCGGAAGTTTGCATACAGAAAATTCTATGTTCATGACATCTCTAGTCAGTAATCAGTCAAATACACAGTAGGGTAATCCACAATCAGATATCTCAGCAATTTCCTCAACAACAGGACAGCTGCCACCACACCCAATATGTGGGACTAATCATCAGATAAGACCTCCTATAGCTCTTTTGGCACATTGGGATTTGGGACCATTCTATGGGTTGTCCTCCACCTCCCTGGCATGCTTTACAGTCTAAATGGGGTATGTTTCCTCTGGAGTCATCTTCTTCATCATACATCACTTTAGCATATATAAAATCTTTGCTCTACAATACCTCAAATAAAAAGCCTCATATAGTATAATACCGTACAGTTTTTATTAAATATAAAAATAGATTGCACTCACATTTCCGTTGTTTAAAGGTAGGCGTAGAGTAATTTATTACATGGGTTCTCCCCCTTTCATAGGCCTCTGGCTGAGCTCTGCTTGCAGTAGCCACGTCCTGTCCTGAGCTGCTGTTGCCTCTCGCACAACTTAGCTGCTCTGTCCCAAGACACCAAGGACGGAACGCGGCCACACTGTAAGTAGAGGCCTATGAGTGGGGGAGAGCCCATGTAATAAAATAATCTACGCCTACTTTAAAACATTGGGAATGCCTCATACACTCTTAGCTGAGACGCCCCTGAACAACTAAATGATGCGTGAAGGACAAACCCATTGTGATCATACTTACCTACATGCTGGACCAGTGGCGGCTCCAGCTTCAGATTTTTGGGGGGGCTCAAAGGGGGCACAAGGGCTGGCAGGCCGGGCTTGGCAGGGGGGGGTAATTTGTGAAAAATTGGGCATGGCCATGACGTCATGTGGGCGGGGCTAACTGTAATGTTGTTGTACCAGCTAACGTAGTTACATAAAAAAAATGAAGTAAATGCACATACTGACAGATAGCCTTTCACCAGTAAATGCACATAAGAGTCAGCTTTTCACCAGTAAATGCACATAAGGACAGACAGCTTTTCACCAGTAAATGCACATAAGGACAGACAGCTTTTCACCAGTAAATGCACATAAGAGACAGCTTTTCACCAGTAAATGCACATAAGAGACAGCTTCTCACCAGTAAATGCACATAGACCGCTTTTCACCAGTAAATGCACGTAATGACAGACAGCCTTTAACCAGTTAATGCACATAAGAGACAGCTTTTCACCGGTAAATGCATGTAAAGACAGACAGCCTTTCACCAGTAAATGCATGTAATGAGAGACAGCGTTTCACCAGTTAATGCACGTAATGACAGGCAGCGTTTCCCCAGTAAATGCATGTAATGATAGACAACTTTTCACCAGTAAATGCACATAATGACAGGCAGACTTTCACCAGTAAATGCACATAATGACAGACAGCCAGTGTCCCCAGTATAGGTAGGCCAGGTGTATAGCTGTCCCCAGGATATGTAGCCAGGCATATAGCTGTTCCCAGTATATGTAGTCAGGCTGGTGATGGTGGGCTGGGGGCCCCAGGGCACCTCAAGCCTGGCTGGTGGTGGGCTGGAGGCCTCAGGCCTGGCTGGGGGCCCCAGGGCAGCTCAGGCCTGGCTGGTGGTGGTGGGCTTGGGACCCCAGGGCAGCTCAGGCCTGGCTAGTGGTGGGGGGCTGGGGACCTCAGTGCAGCTCAGGCCTGGCTAGTAGTGGTGGGCTGGGGACCACAGTGCAGCTCAGGCCTGGCTAGTGGTGGTGGGCTGGGGCCCCCAGGACAGCTCAGGGCTGGCTGGTGGTGATGGGCTGGGACCCCCAGGGCAGCTCAGGCCTGGCTAGTGGTGGTGGGATGGGGGGCCCCAGGGAAGCTCAGGCCTGGTGGGAAGGCCTCAGGCCTGGCTGGTGGTGGTGGGATGGGGGGGCCCAGGGCACCTCAGGCCTGGCTGGTGGTGGGATTGGGTTCCCAGGGCAGCTCAGGCCTGGTGGGAAGGCCTCAGGCCTGGCTGGTGGTGGTGGGATGGGGAGGCCCAGGGCACCTCAGGCCTGAATGGTGGTGGGTTTGGGGTCCCAGGGCAGCTCAGGCCTGGTGGGAAGGCCTCAGGCCTGGCTGGTGGTGGTGGGATGGGGGGCCCCAGGGCAGCTCAGGCCTGGCTGGTGGACTGGTAGGTGGGCTGGCCGCCTGGGGGGGCTGGGGCAGAAAAACAATTTGGCAGTTGACGACTGGCTGGCTGGAGAGGACAGCCACCGCCCACCACACCCACCTTGTCGGAGTTCCGACTTCCAAGTCCTGCTGGCTGCTGGCCTGGCTGTCCTGTCAGCTCCAGCCTCCAGAGTCCAGCCTCCTCCAGTCCCGTGTCTGTCCGTCCGTGGGTCGGTGCCTGGCCTGGGTCACAGGGTGGGGGTGTGTGTCACACTGCGTGACTGGCCTGGCGTGCCGCAGAGAGAGTCTGGAGAGTGACGCAGACACTCTCACTCTCATGATGTCGGACTCGGCGGCAACTGGCTGCGCGGCGGGCAAGTGTCACGTGACGCCGGACGTTGTCACGTGACACATTTTATAATGCCGCTAGACGCGGCGAGACATCACCACCACGTACTTCCCCCTGGGGCGGGCCGCTGTGCGTGACTGAGGCTGAGCTGAGCCTGCGCCCGTCCCAGGGTGGAAGCAGAGACATGTCGCCAGGGTAGGTGGTGGGTGGGAGTCCGTGGTGGGAGTGGGACTGATCTCTGATTCGCTGGGGTGGGTGGTGCCAGCCCAAGCCCTCACACTCCAGTCCTCCCAGGCAGCCAGGCTCGGCTCCACTGCAGTGCAGACTGCATGACGAGCCGAGGTCGGGTCGGACACTTGCGGCAGCCGGCGACGGCGGGGGGGCTTTGAGGGGGGCTAATGAGTTGCCAGCTGGGGCTGAAGCCTGGGTAAGCCCCAGCGTGGCGCCGCCACTGTGCTGGACACTGCTCACTAGTGTGCAGCACTTTAGTTCCTCTGCACCTTTCTGTTGTTTAGATTATACACTGCTCAGTTATTTCCAAACAGCGTGTCTGTACAGCGCTCATGCCCTGACAAACTTTGCCACGACTGCTTTCTTGTGTGTCAAGGCCAGATTTTTCATAGGGCACTGTAGGTACGTGCCTCCAGGCTCCTTATGTGGGATAGTAGCCCCTCCCCTTCCTCAGATCTATAACCTCAGGAGTTTACAGTCTAATCCCTGTTTTATATCATTGACCTCAGGCACTTACACCCTAATCCTTGTGTCAGGTCACTGAGGATGATATGAGACAGTGATTGGAATGCAAGATTCTAAGGGCAGTTAGTAACAGAATTTTTTTTTTATTTGGGGGTGTGGCCTGTGTTCATGGGCGGAGTTAAGGGCACCAGAATGCCCGTACCTACAGGCCTCTAAGTTGTAAATCTGGCCCTGCGGTGTGTATTAGAAATGCTGCTGAATACCTACATTGTATACGCCCTCAAAAACAAGGGAATGAATCTGAAATAAAGTGCCAATAATTAAAGTAATACACAGTATAGTGGCAAAATGAACAGACTGAGTTTTTCTCAACAAAGATAAAGCAGAGATGACATGAGTAGTTCACGCAGATCTGAATTCATCCTGGTTGTCACTGATTTGCTTATTTTAATTATTTTGCTTATTAGTATTGTAACTTCCTATTGTCCATTTAAGAGACAACTCTGAAGGTACATACACAGGTCGAATTTTTCCAAACGTCCGGTCGTTTGGACGTCAAATCGGGCGTGTGTACAGTTGGTCGTTCAGCTGATAAGACTGGATTTCAATGATCCGCTTGGCGGATCGTTCAGATCCAGTCTTATCAGCTGAACGACCAACCGTACACATGCCCGATTTGACGTCCAAGCGACCGGACGTTCAAACGTCCAAACTACCGGTCATTTGGAAAAATCCAACATGTGTATGAGCTTTAAGCATACATATCAGACCAGACAGACAAAACAAGTCAACTCTACAAATAGTATTCATTACACATTTTGTCCCATCATGGCTGCACTTGAATTTTCCACAATGCTCAAACGAAAATGCTCAGATTTTATTTACAGTCTTGTAGAGTCATAGAGACAAAGCAATACATATAATGACTGGAGAGGAATGAAGCTCACAGCCCATCTCCACAGAACTGAGGACGAACAAGCTGTGCAGCCTGAAAATCTTGCGTTATTTTCGTGGCATTGCACAGATTCTTGTTTACAGTTTGAGGTAAGTTTTTGTTTTCTATTGCGCTTCTGAAAATAGACTTGTGTAGTTGTAGAGTGGCGTCAATCTCTGATCAGGGCACAGTGATTACTGACAGATTGGACAAACTTTATTGAAAGAAGGGACGGTCAATAAGATTCTATTAATCCAGTCAAATCTGATAATGTCAGAAACACTTGATCTGCTGCATGCTTGTTCAGGCTCTGAGGCTAAAGGCAGAGGATTGACTGGCCAAAGATAACAATGCTTCCACAGGACGACCCAGGAGGCTTTGGATGGCTGCGAAGGAGCGATCTGCGAGGAGGGGGCTGGAGAAATCCCCAGGTATGTATAAAACGTTTTCCTCCTTTCGTCTCAGGTACACCTAAAAGGGTACCTGAAGTGAGAGGCAAATGGAGGCTGCCATATTTGTTTCCTTTTAAGCAATACCAGTTGCCTGGCTATACTGCAGATACTCTGCCTCTAATACGTTTAGCCATAGACCTTAAACAAGTATGCAGCCGATCAGGTGTTTCTGACATTCCTATCAAACCTGACATGAACAGCTGCATGCTTGTTTCTGGTGTGCTTGAGACACTTCTGCAATCAGACAGACCAGCAGGGCTGCCAGGAAACTGGTATGGTAAGGATATAAATATGGCAGCCTCCATACACTTCTTGTTTAAGGCTCCCTTTAACTCCAACTTTGGGGTATTTAGGCTCTCTTATATTTCCTGGTGCTAATTGACACCACAAAGATGAAGTTATAGTTTGCTTCATGACATTTTACTTTCTTTCACTTTAATGGAATCAAAGTTTTCACAGAAAAGACATCACCTGCCTGTAGTGATCTCTCATATTAAAATATAACTCCGCCATTTCATGAATTTGTAAAACAGGACAGTGAGAACGTGCACTTTATAAATAGTATCCATTACCTATTTTGTTCAGTTATGCCCGCACAGGCTGTTAAATTATCTATCGTACCCTACAGCAGACTGTCAAGGAGGATGTCTATAGTTATGTTATGTACAGTGGACAATGGAAAGTTCAGGTGGAGATGACATTCTTTTTTGTATATTGTTGACACGTTGCAATAAACTTTGCAACTTTTTTCTTTTGGGTATCAATAATAATTGAGGAGTTTATACATAGGAAGACACCAAGTAATGCCTTGTAAACATTATTTACACCTGAACTCCAAGCAAATGGCTAAAGATACACTTCCATATGATGAGGCTGATATATGAACATGAGTGCAAAGAAAACTAACTGACGTGGAGCAGCTGGTCAGAAGAACAACGGGTTTGAGCTGATAAGTGAAAAAATTAATAAAGAATCTGACTGGTTGCTCTGTGATTATGCTCCATTTTGCATTTGTTTTGCGGACACTTGCCTTGATAAAGAATACACATTACAGTATATAAAAATGTTCTTATTAGCTAACGGATCTGTTACTTAGTCCTTCATCTACAGCCAAATAACAAAGTCTCCAACCTGGCCTCATTTTACTCCACTGCTTATTCGACTTTGAAGAAGAGTAGCGCCACAGTGATGAGCCAACACTGTGTACTTTCCTCCTCTATGTGAGCTTCTCTCTGGGCTTCAATCAGGGATGTAAAGAAAGTAGTCCAGTACCAAGGCGGCAGGACCAGATGTTCACAACCCATGGCAGCCTAAGATTGGCCCAGAAGTCGGTGTGCACCACATAGACCACAATACCAGTTGTGGCTACAGTAGTGAAACAGTTGACAGCATGGCTACCAAAAGGGCTGGATGTAGCCAAATCGCCAGAGTTGGCAAAGATTGCAACAGAGATAGTGGCAATAGGGTAAGTTACCCTATGTGAGTGTAGATGTAGATTAGTGGTAGGAGTAGGTTAGTGTTAGGCTTAGTAAGTGGTAGGTTAACTGATTTAGGCTTAGATAGCACTAGGTTAGCATTAGAAGTAGGCAAGGGAGGTTAATGTTAGGCTTAGATAACAGTAAGTCTTAGGAGTAGACAGAGGGCAGTTAGTGTAAGATGAAGGTTAGGTAAAGCTATAATAGAATAACTGTAAACTTACTGATATTATAGTATCGTAATTATCCAGCCACCAATAATAGAATATCAGCAGCATTGCCGATATTCTACTAGTGGCTTTACCCAACGCCCTTTTTTAATGTACGCCCCTGAAGTGTATCTTGTATGGAACTGATGACATTTTCATACACTGGGTAGGCACACCTTCTGGTGAAGACTGGGTTGTTCCTCCCTCTTTTAGTCTGATTGCTGCCTATCAATAGATTGCAGAAGGCTGATACAAACACAGTTTCAGGTATTTGTACCAGATGACTAATACAATTATATTTAAGCTGGTCAATAACAACATAATTATATTATATTGTGTTCTTATAACTGCCTTGGATATAGTCTAAATCAGGACCTCCCAATCCTGTCCTCAAGTACCACCAAATGTATGTTTTGTAGAAAACCACAAACATGCACAAGAGAGGTAATTAGTGTCTCAGCAGAGCTGATTAACTACCGCTGTGGACTACCACAAAACATGCACTGTTGGTGGGCCTTGAGGACAGGGTTGGAAGGCCCTGGTCCAAACTGTCTAGATTTCATTGAATTGGTTGCTAGGGGTCACCGCCCTGTGTTTCTTCCTACCTTCTGACAACCCTAAGAATGCTAACTGTTTGAGTTCATATTATTGTGCCCATCCTTGGGCTCTCCACTTCAGCCCAGACCATCAAGCAATGGTCTGTCTGTCTAAGAGTTGTGGCTATGCCTCTTCTATAAGGCTGTACTGAAGTGAAGAGAGCTTCAGTCATGCCCCCACAAATGGCACACATCAGGCTGTCTTTATCAAGACAAGTGCAAAGACAAATGGGATAGAACTGGAGCAGCAGCAGCCCAGAGCAACCAATCAATATGTTTATTTTATTCAGCAGCTGAAGCATGATTGGTTACTTCAGACAGCTTCAATTTTACTCCAGTTTCCTTCCACCTATCTTGATTGATCAGTCCCAGTGTCAATAACTGTTTACACATTACCGTGGCCACCATAGAGGGGGAAAAAAAACAGAGAGGAAACAGCAAAGTCACATGACTGCTAAGTATCTTTAAAAAAATATTTATGGGGCTGTTTTGAACAGATCCTACTCATGGGGTGTTAAGGGTGGAATGTGGTGAATTATTCACTTTATAAAACTCTGGAGATTAAAGGGATACTGTAGGGGGGTCGGGGGAAAATGAGCTTAACTTACCCGGGGCTTCTAATGGTCCCTTCTAATGGTCCCCCGCAGACATCCTGTGTTGGCGCAGCCACTCCCCAATGCTCCGGCCCAGCCTCCGGTTCACTTCTGGAATTTCTGACTTTAAAGTCAGAAAACCACTGCGCCTGCATTGCCGTGTCCTCGCTCCTGCTGATGTCACCAGGAGTGTACTGCGCAGACACAGACCATACTGTGCGCTCTTGATGACATCAGCGGGATCGAGGACACGGCAACGCAGGCGCAGTGGTTTTCTGACTTTAAAGTCAGAAATTCCAGAAGTGAACCAGAGGCGGGGCCGGAGCATCAGTGAGCGGCTACGCGGGCACAGGATGTCTGCGGGGGATCATCAGAAGCCCCGGGTAAGTTCAGCTCATTTTCCCCCGACCCCCCTACAGTGTCCCTTTAAGTTGAAAAAGATTTGAGTTGCACACGCTGTGCATAATAAAGTATAGTTTTAATAAACTGCAAAAGACACTTGGTAACCCTAATTATAAATCCATATAAATGTTCACTGCTTGTTCCCTTGCAAAAGGTCTTTTGTAAGCTGGAGAAAATAGAGACTGTGTCTGTTCTTCATATTGTTGTCAGAGTGATGTGTACTTCATGTTTTATTTTTACATTCTATTCTTTTTTTAAATTTAAAAGCAAAGCATGACTCACTTGGTGGAGGAAAGTGGACGCTTCTGTCTGAGATAATAAACTCTGCTGAAAAGCGCCCTTTATCATTAGTACTTTGGAGGGTCACCCTTCTTTTTCCCTTGCAGTGTTATATTTATCTGCAGGGACACGCTCCTGCTTCCTCAACTTCTTCAACAGATGACAGATGTGTAAACAGTGCAACAGGTTATCATTGTTGACAGTGAAGAATAATACAGATAATATCATTAAACCTATCATTGGGTAATTATCTCAGAATAATAAGTAATACTTTCTTTCTACTTTTTTTTTTCAACAGTTCTTTGTTTTTTGGTGTGTGTGTGTGCAAATAATAGTCAAATAGAGAATGATGTAGTCTTGATGGTACTACAGGCAACCTCGGGGTGGCTGCGGTATGCGTTTTTTCACCACCAGGACAGGTAATTAGGCGATTTTAATTCTTACACCCAGCTCACGCCCTCTGCTAGTACTACTGACTGACTGTGGACACAGGTTGCTTTGCTGTCATTTTAGATGCTGTGCGTCCTTATTAATAGCCGGACTTGGTTCTCACTAGGACTTTGTAACACTGGGTTTGAATACTTGGCACTTTATATGTGGATTATAATTGAACCATTAGTTACTTATGATTTGATATTGTTCTTAAAGAGACTCTATAACAAAATGTTCAGCCGTATTTCTTCTATCCTGCAGGTTCCTAAACCTAATCTAATGTGATCTGGCTTACTGCAGCCCTTTTTAGGTGCATAGTCATTGTAATAAATCAACTTATCTATCTTCTGTCGGACTTGTCACCCTGTCTCTGGAAGGGGCCGACTCTTCAGTGATGTGCATCTGTTAGGCAGGTCCCCCTCCACGCCCCTCTATGCTCGCTCCCGTGAGTTACATTAGGCAGTCTCTGCTCTCTCTGACTGTGAGGCTGCTGACCAGGAAGAGAGCTGATTGTATATATATTGTTTATATATATATATACCGGATACTCATATGAATATATACATGTAGTGTACAATCAAAAATTTGGCCAACCAAAAAAACACATTTTTTTGCCAATAAAAAATAATGAAATACTTACAGAAATTAGAAATAATAAAATTATACACTTGCCCATCAGAGTCTCCGGCTGCAATACTTGTGCTGTGCAGAGAATGAATTCTCTGTCTCTGCGTATTGCAGCCGCCTCTGGCTCTGAGACGCTGATTGGCTGATAAGATTCAGCCAGCACGAGGACCTACAGCGCATGCTTAGACTTGCGCTCCTCTCTTGCACGGCTCTCGTGCACACTGACTGGAAGCGGACACATGCTCTGCCCTATGTACTTCCGGTTTTGGCGGCCATATTGGTTGTTTACAAAACACTTTATAAAAGTGTTATTTTATGGCCAAAATAGCGGCGGGGAGCGGTGAAAATGACGCAGAGGGGGAGAGGAGAGCGCTACAGACAGGGTGATATGTTTATTTTAATAACTTTTCTTAGTTACAGATTCTCTTTAATGCTTGTAAATTTTCTATTATACTTGTTTGTACATAGTTTTATAGTTATATGATCTATTGCACATTTGGTACTTACTATGAGTATTATGTATTGGTGGTCATGTTAGTACATACTTACCTGTCCTATACGCTAATTGTATGACTTGGATATACATACCTCACCAGCCACCCACCCCCTTATTTTTAAGGGTTAGTTTTAATTGTCTTACCCCATATTTTCCTATGTGAGTTTTGTGTCATTTTATTATTTTTTGTGAACTATAATAAAGTTGTATATCTTGATTATATACGGTTGGTGCATTGTGAGATCTTTTATTTTTCTTGTTGATTCATACTTTACTCTAGATATGCACAGCTGTATAGCTTATTTTATATTTAAATATTGTGGTGCTCTCTGGACCTTTTTGGGTACTACAGGCAACATCTGAATCTATACGTCTTTATTTCTGCCTCCCTATTAGTCAGTGAAACTGGTAGAACCTGCAGTGTTGCTATTCATCAATGGAGCACCATCATTTGGCATTAAATAAGCCCCTTTCCACTACTCACGCATTTCTTTTTAATCATTCAAATCAGTGTGTCATACAGCAATTGAGGGATTTGTTACACAAAGTAGATAGAGCTTTGTCTGTAAAAGGCAGAACACTGTACAGTATATGTCTGGGGTGGGCAGATACCGGAGAAGCCCCACACTGTCCCCTCCCACATGCACCCTGCACTGACACTGCATCCCAACCCAGCAGGGAGATGTTGGATTGTTTGCCAGTTAGCCGAAAATAATTCCCATCCACCCCTGCGTTAAGGGGACTCTAACAGGAAGAAGAGCAGCAGCTTGACTAAATATGTGTTGAAGTTGTTGTAAACATTGATACATTTAGACAAGAAGGTAAAGAATCAAAAGCATGGGTGTGATCAGAGCCGGGACAAGGTCCTCCAGCACCCAAGGCTGAGACACCAAAGTGCCCCTCCTCCATCCCTCCCACCCCAACCGTCACACACTGATTGCTATTAGACTAAAGGCGCATTCACACGCTGTACTTCTTCAAACTACGGGTCCGTCAGATCCTCCCGCAATGCGGTCGTTCTACCGACAGTTGCATGTGAGTACAAGCTGTCGGCAGACTGATAATATGGACCCATCGTTTGAAGAAGTACGGCGTGTGTACGCGCCTTAAGAGGCACCCCAGTGCCCCCAACACCTTAATCTGTAGTTATCTGGCTAACAGTCGCTACAATGTATGCCATTTTCTTATTTCTCTCTGCTTCAAACACGATAAGGGAATGATAGCTGAGTGAGTTGTGCGCCCCTCCTACACTGCACCCTGAGGCTGGAGCCTCTCTCGCCTTAGCCTGGCCCTGGGTGTGGTTAACTCTGAGGGTCCCCAAGGTTGTGGTCACAGGACCCATTGCAGTTCATTATAGTCTTTTGCAAAGGATGAAATATAGCCATTAGTGTTGGGCCGAACCTCCGATTTTCAGTTCGCGAACCGGGTTCGCGAACTTTCGCGAAAGGTTCGGTTCGCGTTAAAGTTCGCGAACCGCAATAGACTTCAATGGGGATGCGAACTTTGAAAAAAAAAAAAATTATGCTGGCCACAAAAGTGATGGAAAAGATGTTTCAGAACAGGTATACAGTGGCGGTTCACTAAACAGAACAGGTATGCAGTGGCGGGTTCACTAAACAGAACAGGTATGCAGTGGCGGGTCCACTGAACAGAACAGGTATGCAGTGGCGGGTTCACTAAACAGAACAGGTATACAGTGGTGGTTCACTAAACAGAACAGGTATGCAGTGGCGGGTCCACTGAACAGAACAGGTATGCAGTGGTGGGTTCACAGCACAGGTATGCAGTGGTGGGTTCACAGCACAGGTATGCAGTGGTGGGTTCACAGCACAGGTATGCAGTGGTGGGTTCACAGCACAGGTATGCAGTGGTGGGTTCAATGAACAGGTATACAGTGGCGGGTCCACTGAACAGAACAGGTATGCAGTGGTGGGTTCACAGCACAGGTATGCAGTGGTGGGTTCACAGCACAGGTATGCAGTGGTGGGTTCACAGAACAGGTATGCAGCCAGACAGGAACAAGCTAAGCCTAACTAATCTTTCCCTGAGAGACAGTCTGCAGCAGCTCGCCCTACTCTGACTAATGCAGGCACACGAGTGGCCGTAATGGCCGCCGCTGCATGCCTTTTATAAGGGGGGGTGGGGCTCCAGGGGCTAGTGTAGCCTAATTGGCTACACTGGGCCTGCTGACTGTGATGTAGAGGGTCAAAGTTGACCCTCCATGTGCATTATGGGGCGAACCGAACTTCCGCAAAGGTTCGCCTGCGGGACGCGAACGCGAACCACTGAAGTTCGCATGGAACCGTTCGCAGGCGAACCGTTCGGCCCAACTCTAATAGCCATGACACTGTGTTACATATGGCTCTTGGAGAACTCCATATTCTATGAATCAATAGCGTAATGACAATTCATGTGGCCCACAAGCAAAACTTTGATCCCTCCCGCATGTTCACACTCCATCCCTTGCCTCTTCTTGGTGCCCTTCATGGCCTGGAGCCTATCTTACAAGGGGCATAAAACAAGTGTGGCCATCATGATCTTCACACCTATAGAAAGTGTAACCTCTGATTTGAAGTATACCCCCTGTATAGGAGGAAGGGAATGTTATTAGCTGCCCCCCCCCCAGCCGCGAATGCAGGGGCTGCTTCCCTCTAGTTACACCCCTGTTGTGAATCCCAGATGTTGTGCTATCTTATGGCAGGGGCTGCTTATGGCAACATACTAGTAGTGGTGCCGTATACATAGTGTATTGGGGCTGTATACAAAGGGCTTGATTCACAAAGCGGTGCTAACCTACTTAGCACGTCTAAAGTCTTTAGACGTGCTAACCAGGGTGCTAAGTAGGTTAGCACCGGATTTCTCAATCAGATCGCGCACTAAGTACCGCACGCAAAACCATGTGCGCGCTAAGTCCCATAGGCTTTAATGGGCACTTCGCACGGAGCGCCCTGCGCTCTGTGCAGTGCGCATAACTTTGCGTGCGATGCGTGAAAAGCTCTTTTAGACGTGCTAAGGGGCTTTTCACAGGAGTGCTAACAGTTAGCACTGCTTTGTGAATCAAGCCCATAGTGGGTGTGGCTCACAAATTAGGTTTAGGTTCGCAGTTATAGCACATGAAGGTAAAGAATGCCTGCTTCTATTGGAGACCAGTCAAACAAATGTTGTGCTTTATGACAAATTCACTTTAAATCTATAAACTTAACTCCCGGAGACAATACAGCATAATGCATTAATTCTCTCTGATATATTATATTCTGAGGGAATCCTGGTCCTTTACATGAATATCTTGGCTCACATAAGCTCTTGTTTAGTAGCCTATACACTGCATGGCTTTACGGAGAGGCTCAGAGCATCAGAGAAGATATAGAGAGCTATGTCAAATGATCATCAGGATCAATGTAATCTGTTTAGCGCATGTGACCTTTCAGATTTTACATTTACTCCCGCGCTGGTGGAACTCATGGTATTTAATAAGCCCACACTGGATGAATGCCATATAAAATACACAGACTTCAATCAGCATTGCTTAGCAGGTACAAGCACTTTCATAATACTGACATCCCGACTGCTAATACGCTATTTAAAGCTAATTGGAGGGAAGATCCTCCGATTTCTCCTGCTAGGATTTATGTGTTCCTTTCGCACTACCTAGGTGACAAACTTACATGTTTAGCCTGGAAGCCCCGCTCTCCAGTCATAAATCAGCAATCAATAATTTGATTGCAGCTAATCATCCTCCCCGCCATCTCCAAGAACAAAGATTGCTGCATCCATCTTTTATTAGGACATTTAGAAAATGCAGTCCCTGTCACAATGCATTAACCATTTCCAAGTCTGCTCTCTCTCTATGGCATGTCACAGGATTGACAGGATAGATCATACATAGAAAGCAATTCCTCAGTTCCCCTCGCTGACTTGCCATCAAGAGGGCTCAGATCAGTGAAGCCAAGCAAGAGGATTGGGTCCTACACCTGAAATAGATGTAGCTATGAAAGAAATGCTGCCAGAGTGCTCAGGCATTGATGGATAAATGTTTGTATAATGCAAGTCTGATGGGTAAAACTGAAGTCTAGAAGAAAAAAAGAACGTTTTCATCGGCTAATGTATTCAGTAAAGAATGATTGTATGCATTTTATGCACAGATAGTAAAATAACCTGGATTTTGTCTTAAAGGGGAACAGTAACCAAGGATTGAACTTCATCCCAATCAGTAGCTGATACGCCCTTTCTCATAAGAAATCTTTACCTTTTTATTTAATAGATCATAAGGTGGGTTTGTATGGCTCATATTGTGGTGAAACCCTCCCACAGTGTGATATAAGTAACTAGTTTCCTGTCTGTGAGCCTTGTTGCATTGTGGGAAATAACCACCGTTTCCAACTGCCAAGCAACCAGTATCGCCCTCTGTGCACTGTGCATATGTATATCTATAAAAAACAACCTTTTAGCCTATCGCATTGTTGTGGGTGTGGTTACAGATAAGGGCAGTTGGTCCTGTCTTTTTTTTCATGTCTGCCAGTAGTAAAGATGATTACATGCAGGCTGATGCAGGCTGATTGTGGATCAAACTATATGAACAAATTACATGGAATATTGATAATTTCTTGATCTATTTTCTATTTTTTAACTTCATACTTTGCAATGTATTGATTTATTTTTTTTTCCTCCTTTTCCCTAAAGCCTCTTTAAATTGTAACAAAAAACTAGAAGGTGGCACTTACACAACACATAGCACAAATTCCAATTGGATAAGAGAAAACAAAAGAGTCCCAGTTAAAGTGTTATTTTTATATTTCATAATGCATAATATTTCATAGGCACCTAATATTTCATAGGCCATAAACACTGTATCTTTACCGTGACAGCCTAGAATATGGTGACCACCACCACACCCTATGGGAATTGACTCACTGGACCAAAAGATGTTCACTCTATTCGCGGTCCCCCCACCTCTCTGGCTCAAAAGAGAGATGATCTTCTACTCAGTATAATAAGTTTCTTCCAACCATCATGGAATTAAAACCTCAAAAGGTCTTAAGTAGTGTAAAAACTTACTAATTTATTAAAATATCGAAAAGTATTGCATTCTAAAATTCTCGCATAGAGTTTTTCTGATGGGCTCTCCCCCATTATGTTGGGCACCCACAGCTCTTCTCACTAAGAGTAGGTTTACATTTGGTACGTTAACATATCCGTGGCTCCGTTTTTCAGCCCGGATCAAAACCAGAGCCACGGATACCAGTGTAAAAACTAGAAACCGCCTTCACTGAAAATAAACAAAACGGATCCGTCTGCGTTCAGTGGGATCCGTTTTAAAAACCTAAACGGACGGTCCGGATTTGCTGCATTTTCTCGGACCATAATCGGTCCCGCAGACAGGGAGGGGTAGTGGAGGGTGTCACGGAATAGCCGTGAGAAACGCAGGTGAATCTAGAGAATTCACAGTCGCTTTCCTGATCGCTCCCTGTCGGATCTGTGTAGTCAGGCAAGCGATCCGAAAATGACATTTTTGTGTTGTTTTAAATCCAGAGATCTGTTCCCCTGTGAGCCAAAGCAGTCCCCTCACCCCTCATGAATGCATCACCACTCAGGAATCTCGCACCTGGCAGGGTTCCCTGCAGGGCCTAGCTCATTCCCCCTACAGCAGATGTCCCCATGAAAAGGACCAGGAAACTGGCTCCACAGGGGGGCCATAGAAAGCCAGCCGATCCGGCACCGAGCATGGGCCATAAGGAAAGCATGGGTGATATGATTTCCTGTCGGCATACGAAAACCGTATGTCGCACAGCTATAAAATTCATATCGTCTTGTCCGGTAAAATCTGGCCATCGTGCTGATATGAAATTCCTTGGGATAGACCGTCCGGTTATCGAGATATGAATCTTCTCAGGAGCCTGACCCGCTGGCTTAGCCGTGTCTGATGTCATATTAATCTGTATTTTCCAACAAGTCTGAAGCTGTTACCCCCCTAAATGTAACATGTATGGTTCAGGAGTTACAGCAATTCATAAGTTTAGCTCTAAAATCTCTCAGAGGGAATGAACTGTCATTTGCTGGTAGCTCAGAGGGGGCTGGCACTGCCACACCCCCAAACCAGCTTCATCAAAAGCACAGAGCCAGCAGGCGGGCTGGAGTCCTCCACACTGAAACATCTTGCACTCATCAGATGCCAGCTTGAGGATATGCTGGCATCCACCTGGTCTGAACTCTGAACTCTGGACTTTGAAACCAAGGACTTTATGATTCTTCCCACAATAAGGACATCTTTTCAGGAACTAAGTATTTTTCTCCCTTCTTTTATTTTTCATACTGGCTATTACTGTTTTCATAATTGTTGATTTTCATAATTGTCTGTATATATTAATTATTTATATTGCGTGAATAAACGACTTTCTCCAAGTCATTCACTTTCCGCTACCCTGCTTATCAGCACACACAGAAATGATCCCGGGTCTCTGAAGATACGCTACTGTTTGTTTGTTGTTGGCTAGACAGAATATCGTGTGTTTAACCGTTTTATTCGCAGGATTAGTCAGTCAGTTAGTGGGCCCCACGGTCCCATAGTAACCGCGGTGGTGGCAGTTTACTCTGAACCAGTAGGTGACGTTGTAATCACCCGTGTCTCACAGGCTCCCTTCTGAGTTGTCTGCGGCTAATTCTTAACGGTTCCTGCGCATTGACTGCGACCAGAGTTCGCACGATCTGTGCGCTGGCACCGTTTAGAAGGCTAAGTGCGGTCAGCCACTGAGGGCTCCTGTGACAGTGGTAGGCAGCGGTGAGACCTGTGTTGTGCTGAAAGTATCTACGATAGCGCTAGCGCTATCGAGAAACGAACTAATTCGTTGGTGTAGCTGGAAGGCAATATATTTTTTATATATACAGAGAGACTGTGTAGCCAGTACCCCTTCCCCAAAGTTTTATTTTATTTGGCATGGAAATGTCCGGGAACTACCAGAACATGTGCCTGTCGGACCTGCAAAATCTTTGCGAAGAGAGGGGCATTGGCATCCTCCGCAAGAACAAACGGGACCTGATAGCAGACTTGTCCAGATGGGATGCCCAGCAACTGCGGGAGCCGGGAGTGTCCGCTGAAGTGGATACCAGCCCATCTGACAGTCTAGGGGAACCAGAGACTGAGACTCCTGACCGTACAGAGGTTGTGCATCCTGAGGGCCCTGCATCAACAGTTACGGAGGAGAATGTCAGTGTGGACCCCAACCCCAGAGTTTCTGAAAGTACTCGCCTGGAACCGGCCAGTACTGGACTGTCCATGGGTGCTGACCCGGTAATGCAGCAGGCATTACAAAAGCTGATGGAGACTGACCTGGAAAAGTACATGCAGTACATGGAAGCACGAGAGGAACGGGAACGCCAATCTGCAGAACGCAAGGCTGCTGCTGCTGCTGCAGAACGCCACGCGGAGAGGGATGCCGCAGAGGCGCGGGAGAGACGACAGCATGAGCTCAACATGGCAAAGGTTCAACAGGCCAGCCGGAGTTCACCGCCCAGCCTCCCTGCTGAAGGAGCTGCAGCACCCGTAAGTGCAAAATTTAAATTTGCTAATATTGAAAGGGACACAGACATTGACTTGTTTTTGCGGTCTTTTGAAAAAGCATGCCGTCAGTATCGTCTGTCCCAAGACCAGTGGGCCAGACATCTGACACCTTTGCTGCGCTACAAAGCGCTTGATGCCTTCGCAGAATTGCCTGCGGAGAAGGATAATGATTATGCTGCTATAAAAGACGCTATCATTACTAAGTACCAGCTGACGCCAGAAGCCTATCGGAAGAAGTTCAGGGCCTGGCAGAAAAAGTCTTCTGATTCGTACCGAGATGTGGCCAGCAGCTTGCTCACCACACTCCGCCAGTGGACACTAGGCCTCACCAAAGGGTCTTATGGCGTCCTGGAGGACTTGATAGTCCTCGAACAATTTCTGAACATTTGCCCTGCTGATGTACGACAGTTTGTGTTAGAACGCAGGCCGGCTTCAGCCACTGTCGCTGCAGACCTTGCTGAGACTTTTGCAACTACCCGGGTGGCTGATACCCGCAGAACTGTCCCATCCAGCTGGAGAGGAGGTCAGCCCAATACCTCGGCAGACCCTCCTGCCCCTGTGAGCCATCCTCCACAGAGGCCACCCAGCGCAGCTGCTGCACCCAGGCCTGCAGCGCCTGGAGAGGTCACCTGTCACTACTGCCGCCAGCCCGGACACATGAAATTCGACTGTCCGGAGCGGAGACAGACACCACCAGCACCTGGATCATCTGCATCACCTGCACCTCACCCACAGCAGAGGCAACCCGCCAGCGAACCACAGCCTGGATCATCCGATTTTGTCCTGTTTGCCCGCGGAAAGGAAATCCGCGACCGAACCGACCAGCAGCAACTTGTTAGAGTGAACGGCAAAGTTGTCACCGGATTTCGAGACACCGGAGCTGACATCACGTTAGTTCACTCACATCTTGTGCCAAAGGAGAGCATCAGCTCCAGCCGATCCCTTGCCCTTACTGGAGTAGAGGGCACCCTTTTCCACATAGCCCACGCCAGAGTGAAGCTGGATTGTGGAGTGGGAGGGGTCCACGAAAGGGTTGTTGGGGTTATGAAGGATCTCCCAGTCCCTGTGTTGCTAGGGACTGATTTGGGCAAGCTTGTGTCCTACTATGAACCTGCCACGACCGCCTTGTCGCTCACGGAAGGAGACGGACTCTCCACCCACCACCAGGTACTTTATACACTTGGGGGAGCACCAGGGGGAGGTGGGTTGAATGTGCCCAGTTCAAGGGTACCAGGTTCAATAGTGCCTGCTTCAAAGGCACCTGAGTTTGATGTACAGACTGTCTGTTGTGATGATGCTGTAACTGTACCTGAGTTTACTGTACAACCTATCTGTAATGAAAAAATGTCTATACCTGTCAATATCATTACTGCATGCAATGATGATTTGAGTACTGTCCGTCTGTGCCATTCTGACAGTGTACCGGTGCTAGCAGTACCGCGCAGCTGCACTGCTCAGAACCTGGGCTCAGAACAGGTGGAGGGGGTTCCGGCCTCCTCCCCCTCCTCTGACCGCAGGGATGAGACATTTCAGCCGCTGGCCTCGTGTGACATGAGCCAGTTGGCTGAAACTGACAGCGCCGTATTCTCAGCTGCACTACAAAGTGACCCAAGCCTGGAGGTGCTCAGGCAGCAAGCCGCTGAGCCCCTCGCAGACGGGGCCGCTTTCAAGGTGTACTGGGAAGGTGGGAGACTGTACAGTGAGTCTGTACAGCCCCCTACAGGTAGATCCCACGCGAATACCAAGTGGCTTGTGGTCCCGAGTGCGTTCAGGGGACATGTGCTGAAATCCGCACATGGTAATCCTCTGACAGGGCACTCGGGTGTCCGCAAGACACTCGCCGGTATTCGGAACCAGTTTTATTGGCCCCGGATGAACAGGGATGTAGCAAACTACTGCAGGGCATGTGCCGTCTGTCAGGAGCTGGGAAGGTCCAGGGATTCCCGCGGGGTTCCCTTAGGTCCACAGCCACTCAGCAGGGGAACCCTGCGTGGGCTGGCTGTTGACCTAACCAACCCACTGCCCGTTGTCAGCAGTCCCGGCAGGCACCACGTCCGACTGCAGTGGCGCAAACGCCCTGTCCAGAACGGTCCATGTTGGGTCAACCCTGAGGGTAGCAGACCGCGACCGGTCCAGGGGAACCGAGCCACAGGCTCCAATAGGTTTCCCTGCCGCACCGGCAATCCGAGACCCGTCAGCCAGGTTGGCCGACACCGGAACGCTGATGGGCTGTCCTGGTGTCAGGGGGAACTAGGCCCAACAGCGCCAATGGCTGCTACGACGGATGTCTTGCTGACAACCCTCTACACAGCGTCAGGAAAGGGAGGTGTCACGGAATAGCCGTGAGAAACGCAGGTGAATCTAGAGAATTCACAGTCGCTTTCCTGATCGCTCCCTGTCGGATCTGTGTAGTCAGGCAAGCGATCCGAAAATGACATTTTTGTGTTGTTTTAAATCCAGAGATCTGTTCCCCTGTGAGCCAAAGCAGTCCCCTCACCCCTCATGAATGCATCACCACTCAGGAATCTCGCACCTGGCAGGGTTCCCTGCAGGGCCTAGCTCATTCCCCCTACAGCAGATGTCCCCATGAAAAGGACCAGGAAACTGGCTCCACAGGGGGGCCATAGAAAGCCAGCCAATCCGGCACCGAGCATGGGCCATAAGGAAAGCATGGGTGATATGATTTCCTGTCGGCATACGAAAACTGTATGTCGCACAGCTATAAAATTCATATCGTCTTGTCCGGTAAAATCTGGCCATCGTGCTGATATGAAATTCCTTGGGATAGACCGTCCGGTTATCGAGATATGAATCTTCTCAGGAGCCTGACCCGCTGGCTTAGCCGTGTCTGATGTCATATTAATCTGTATTTTCCAACAAGGCTGAAGCTGTTACCCCCCTAAATGTAACATGTATGGTTCAGGAGTTACAGCAATTCATAAGTTTAGCTCTAAAATCTCTCAGAGGGAATGAACTGTCATTTGCTGGTAGCTCAGAGGGGGCTGGCACTGCCACACCCCCAAACCAGCTTCATCAAAAGCACAGAGCCAGCAGGCGGGCTGGAGTCCTCCACACTGAAACATCTTGCACTCATCAGATGCCAGCTTGAGGATATGCTGGCATCCACCTGGTCTGAACTCTGAACTCTGGACTTTGAAACCAAGGACTTTATGATTCTTCCCACAATAAGGACATCTTTTCAGGAACTAAGTATTTTTCTCCCTTCTTTTATTTTTCATACTGGCTATTACTGTTTTCATAATTGTTGATTTTCATAATTGTCTGTATATATTAATTATTTATATTGCGTGAATAAACGACTTTCTCCAAGTCATTCACTTTCCGCTACCCTGCTTATCAGCACACACAGAAATGATCCCGGGTCTCTGAAGATACGCTACTGTTTGTTTGTTGTTGGCTAGACAGAATATCGTGTGTTTAACCGTTTTATTCGCAGGATTAGTCAGTCAGTTAGTGGGCCCCACGGTCCCATAGTAACCGCGGTGGTGGCAGTTTACTCTGAACCAGTAGGTGACGTTGTAATCACCCGTGTCTCACAGGCTCCCTTCTGAGTTGTCTGCGGCTAATTCTTAACGGTTCCTGCGCATTGACTGCGACCAGAGTTCGCACGATCTGTGCGCTGGCACCGTTTAGAAGGCTAAGTGCGGTCAGCCACTGAGGGCTCCTGTGACAGAGGGCAGTGGAAAAATGAATCCCCCTCTACACAGGCATCTTTGAACACAGAAACAGATCCGTTTCTGTATCACAGCCTGTGGGGGGAGAGGCAGCCGCCATGCTGGAGGGGTACAGCGGGCAGGACGGGGGTGGCAGTGGTCAGCAGGGAGGGGGGTCGATCCCCTCCCCTCTCTTACCTGGGTTCCCCCGTCCCCGCTACCCCTCCAGCAAGTTTTCCAAAACTTGTTACAATGTATAGCAGCAGCGAGCAGCAGGGAGCGTACCTTCTCCTTCCTCCACTTGCTGCGTCATTGATTGCAATGCCGCCCTCCAAAGTATAGAGGGCGGCATTGCAGGCAGTAAGGAGGCGATTGAAGGAAGTGGGGAGAAAGTAAGTTCCTCACTCGCTGCCGCTATACATTTTAATAAGTTTTGCGGAAACTAGCTGGAGGGGTAGCTGGGATAGGGGACCAAGGTGAGGGAGGGGGGAACGACTCCCCTCCCTGCTGACCACTGCCACCCCTCTCCTGCCTGCCATACCCCTCAAACATGGCGGCTGCCTCACCCCCACGGCTGGGCATATGTTTCTACGGACTGGAAACGTACGCTACAAAAATGTATTTTCTGCAAAAACGTGGGAAAAAAAAGTTTAGAAAAACAAATACATTTGAAAAAGATCTGTTTCTGAACGGACAAGTGTGGACCTAGCCAAAGTGTGGATTTTCATGGCATAGTCAGAAAGCATACAGTAATAGTTATTCAGTACCCATGCCCATTTCTCATCTCATTGCAGCAAGTGTGCCCCCCAAGGCTTGCTTCCATCTCAAGTGAAGGGTCGGTGGGCTAGGCACACATGTCGTCTTGCCTAGGCACACAATGGCAGAGCTGTTTTTTTTCTCTGTAGAAACGGTATGATGTTAAATAAATCGCTTCCTGCTCTGAAGACTTTTATTGCTATAGGCTGCTGTCTCATCAGAGAGCTTGGCCTGTGCTTCCTCCCCCCTCCTTTTCCCCTACAGTGAGAACAGCACTACAATGCAATCCAAGTAGCAGCAATAGCCTATTTCATTCTCTCGTAGAGACGGTTAATTATTTCCTCAACTCAGCTGCTTCAGGTCATTTGGGCAAATTTTTAAGAAGGGATTTATAGCCGCAGAATCCTCGTCTCATACAAAAAGGTAACATTTGAGCTCTTTGATTACTAAGCTATTAGACAGAATATTCAAATCTCTGCCTGGAGATGGGCTTTAATCACACGCTGGTTTCTTACAGCAGAGACTTCTCCAATGCCGGAGTTCCTGGCTGCGCCCCACATTGCATCAATGCTTTATGCAGGAGAAGCAGAACTGCATCGTCTCACTCTGCTTCTAAAGTGTTGCAGAGTAAAATAACCATCCACCGTGTGCTTGTAATGTATGTGGAAGGTGGTCAGAGTGGACAACCTTCACATGGTAATCTTGCCTCTTGTCACTGGAGTTCTGGAGAGATATATGCCCCAGCATGTCTATAGCTGTCAGGCAGATCTATGTGTTTTATTTCCACAGCTGGTGAACCAGGGGTGCTTAAGCCCACTATGAAAGACATGAAAGACAGAGGCATTGTGGTTTGGGTTTTGCTGTTCACTTAAGAAAAAAACACTTGAAATACATGTTGATCTCAAATGCAGGACTTATGTTGTGCTTGAAGGGCTTAGCTTTGGCACTTAGTTATGGTCTCTAAAAATGAACGTATTACATGAAACCACCACTTACCATTCTTAAAGCATTGGCACAGCGACAGTCAAAACAAACTGTTTTTTTTCTACGAGAGTGTTCTCCCCGGAAAAAATGCACACTAGAATTTAGAGTAAAGCTGGAAAACCACATTATTGCAAGGCCTTAAATGCTCCCAGAAACACAAAATACTGGAAGAGAGGAGAAAGACAAATATATAGACACACAGAGAGACAGACAGGCACAGACACACAGAGAGACAGACAGGCACAGACACACAGAGAGACAGACAGGCACAGACAGACAAGCGCAGACAGAAACACAGAGACAGACAGGCACAGACAGACACATAGAGAGACAGACAGGCAAACAGACAGGCACTGACCGACACACAGAGAGACAGACCGGCACAGACAGACACACACACACACACACACACACACACACACACACACACACACACAGAGAGGCACAGGCAGACACACAGAGAGACAGACAGGCACAGACAGACACAGACGGACAGATAGACAGACAGACAGACAGAAGTAGTGGTTGATTCACTGAACTTATTTCTTAAATTATCTCGCTTAATTTACATTTTTTATAACAACAACTATAAAGAGAGAGAATTCTCTGAATAAACCAATAAGGAGAGATACATAGCGCTTCGAGTCCTATGGGAGAAAAGCGCTATAGAAATGTTATTGTCATATCTAGAGTTAGCAACAAGGAGCGATGAATGATGAGTAAAGTCAGATAAGGAGAGATTGCTCATGCGATAAACATAAAAGGGGCCTGATTCACATGTACAGTGTACAGCAATATTACCAGTACTAGTGGCAGCGGGGTACTGCACATTGCGCAATAAGCACAACCTGTGGTCCATAGATAATGTGAGCGCAGCTTTAATAACAAATGTTACGCATGGAGTGTAATGCATGTTGCTGCAGCAATGCTTGTATTACCCATGTACCACCGGTCCTGCTTACTGCGCAACAAGCAGTACTGTTAGTACCAGTAATATTGCCATGCGTTATGGTAATATTACCTGCAGTTTGTGACTCAGGCCCAAGGAGAGATAAAACACGTGTTAAAGGACAACTGTAACAAGAGTGATATGGAGGCTGCCATATTTATTTCCTTTAAAACAATACCAGTTGCCTGGCTACTGGTTTAAAAGGAAATAAATATGGCAGTCTCCATATTTTCTCACTTCAGTTGTCATTTAAGACAGATATGGAGAAATAAATCATGAAATAACTGTAAATCAACCCTATAGATATATATAAGATATAAAGACAGATCCCATGGATAGATGGATAGACAGATAGTATGTAGATAGAGAGATTGATTGATAGATAGCTAGATAGCTAGATACTGTGGGTTGCAAAAGTATTTGTCACATTACTGCCACAAACATGCATCAATTTTATTGGAATTCCACGTGAAAGACCAATACAAAGTGGTGTATACGTGAGAAGTGCAACGAAAATCATACATAATTCCAAACATTTTTTACAAATAAATAACTGCAAAGTGGGGTGTGCGTAATTATTCGGCCCCCTGAGTCAATACTTTGTAGAACCACCTTTTGCTGCAATTACAGCTGCCAGTCTTTTAGGGTATATCTCTACCAGCTTTGCACATCTAGAGACTGAAATCCTTGCCCATTCTTTTTTGCAAAACAGCTTCAGCTCAGTCAGATTAGATGGACAGCATTTGTGAACAGCAGTTTTCAGATCTTGCCACAGATTCTCGATTGGATTTAGATCTGGACTTTGACTGGGCCATTCTAACACATAGATATGTTTTGTTTTAAACCATTCCATTGTTGCCGTGGCTTTATGTTTAAGGTCATTGTCCTGCTGGAAGGTGAACCTCCGCCCCAGTCTCAAGTCTTTTGCAGTATCCAAGAGGTTTTATTCCAAGATTGCCCTGTATTTGGCTCCATCCATCTTCCCATCAACTCTGACCAGCTTCCCTGTCCCTGCTGAAGAGATGCACCCGCCGAGCATGATGCTGCCACCATCATATTTGACAGTGAGGATGGTGTGTTCAGAGTGATGTGCAGTGTTAGTTTTCCGCCACACATAGCGTTTTCCATTTTGGCCAAAAAGTTCCATTTTGGTCTCATCTGACCAGAGCACCTTCTTCCACATGGTTGCTGTGTCACCCACATGGCTTGTGGTACACTGCAAACGGGACTTCTTATGCTTTCTGTTAACAATGGCTTTCTTCTTGCCACTCTTCCATAAAGGCCAACTTTGTACAGTGCATGACTAATAGTTGTCCTATGGAGAGAGTTTCCCACTTGAGCTGTAGATCTCTGCAGCTCATCCAGAGTCACCATGGGCCACTTGACTGCATTTCTGATCAGCGCTCTCCTTGTTTGGCCTGTGAGTTTAGGTGGATGGGCTTGTCTTGGTAGGTTTACAGTTGTGCCATACTCCTTCCATTTCTGAATGATCGCTTGAACAGTGCTCTGTGGGATGTTCAAGGCTTTGGAAATCTTTTTGTAGCCTAAGCCTGCTTTAAATTTCTCAATAACTTGATCCCTGACCTGTCTTGTGTGTTCTTTGGACTTCACGGTGTTGTTGCTCCCAATATTCTCTTAGACAACCTCTGAGGCCCTCACAGAGCAGCTGTATTTGTATTGACATTAGATTACACACAGGTGCACTCTATTTAGTCATTAGCACTCATCAGGCAATGTCTATAGGCAACTGACTGCACTCAGATCAAAGGGGGCCGAATAATTATGCACACACCACTTTGCAGTTATTTATTTGTAAAAAAAAATTGGAATCATGTATGATTTTCGTTCCACTTCTCACATGTACACCACTTTGTATTGGTCTTTCATGTGGAATTCCAATAAAATTGATTCATGTTTGTGGCAGTAATGTGACAAAATGTGGAAAACTTTGCGGGGGCCGAATACTTTTGCAACCCACTGTAGGTAGATAGATAGATAAATAGATCGATAGATAGATAGATAGATAGATAGATAGATAGATAGATAGATCGATTAGATAGATAGATAGATAGATAGATAGATAGATAGATAGATAGATAGATAGATAGATAGATAGATAGATAGATAGATAGATAGATAGATAGATAGATAGATAGATAGATAGAGATAGATAGATAGATAGATAGATAGATAGATAGATAGATAGATAGATAGATAGATAGACCATAAAGTGTGCATTATTTTCCATACCTCACAAAAAGATGAATAGCTTGGCTTTCTCTGACCGTTCTGCTAAAACAGATTATAAACTAACTTATAAATAGTTAAATATGCTCTCAGAGTGAGCCACAGCAGAAGCCAGCCTGCTAAGTTGGTTACCTAGAAATCAAAATGCTGTTTGTGACAGAAGCACAGAATGTGGCGAGGTCCCAGAGGAGACATCATGTAAACTTGGGTTGCAGCAGCTACACGCTTCAATATGCCGTTTTCTGTACACCAACTGACCCGTAAACAGCAATGAAGTGTAAGGGTTGCAGTTCCTCTCACCTAGTTCTTTAACTGCAGGCTTGATAAGAAAAAGATACAGTCTTTAATCCCCGCATTCTAGCCTTATTGCTTAGATAATTTTTAAGGAACGAAAAAAGGTCAGAAAAAAAGTAAAATGAATGTCCTCTGTGTCTCCCAGCAGCTGAAATGAATCACAGCTGAAGTATTGTCTGTAACCTTATTCCCTATTCATAGCTTTCATTTTAAGCAACCCTTCTTTATTTGATTTTAGAATAAAGTTGTCTGACAACCAAAGGAAACAGTGGCAGATTTGATGCAGTCAGGCATGTAAAACATGCCCGAGCAAATATTGAAAGCTTTATTTATCTACCGGATTTTTTCGCTCCTATTTCCATATGTTTTTGTTTTAGCACATGAATGCTTTTATAAATGGAAACTGGGAGAGAGAAAAAAAAATGTACATTGTTCTGGGTCATTGATAACTCCTGCAGTAATAGAACTTAGCCAGATAAGACAGGGAACAGGAGAGCCAGATTCATGTTTAATGTATTCCACTGCAAGCAAAGGAAGAGAGCCTGTGTGCAAACTAAGCACATTTGTCCATGATCTTCTTGAGGGGCATCTGTGGGAAAAAAACCTCTCACATATCTTATGGCTTATTTTTCAAGCATGGGCAAAAATTGCAAATACGGTTGCATCCACTGAGCTGATAATAGTGGAGAAAATGTAGCGGAATTATGACTATAGCCTGGGATGCTAAGTCTTTTGAAGACAAAATTATTATCATTTTCCATTCTGTAGTCACCTTGAGAAACAAGCAAGTGCCTGCAAACAGCAAGGAAGAACTAATTATCTATGGCAAGGCTCTAGGCTGCTACTGAGCTCAAATATTGAAGGAGACAGCTGGTGGGAGGTTAAGGAATATTGCAACAGGGTATCCAGGAACTATTATAAGCTCCTCTGATGGTTAAAATAAAGTTCTTATTTTATTTCGGGACAGTAGGCATTTGTAATGAGGATTAGTCTGCTCAATGGATTTGCTTCCTAATGCCAGCGGTACGCAAGAGAATTTCATTTCTGACTGGGCAGTCTTGTGGAGTACCTGCGTTTCACCTGACATACAGATTTACAGACCCAGAATCACATAGTTTCATTATTTGTGCTGAATTATTAAAGGGTACAGGGGAATGAATATGTTGTGTGATATATTGTATATGGTGGCAAGATAGTGGCCTAGCAGTCTCACTGTGCATTGCAAGTGTACCAGCTTTAAATCTCACCCATGACACTATCTGCATGTAGTATGTATGTTCTACTGATGTTTGCATGGGGTACCTCCCACATTCCAAAGATAAATGAATTGGTTCCCTTCCAAAAGAATAGACTATGTTGGGAACTTTAGACTATGACCATGGTAGGGATTATACCGTAGAGTCCTGGTTATCCGGAGTTCAACTATCCAACAGTCTCAACATACCAGCACAAATTAGCGGTAGTACTCACAGTGGTAAATCCCAATGTCTTAGGCTGTTTGTGGACTCTGCTGTGCTTAAACACTGGGTTCCACGACTTTCCCAAGGTTAATATACTTTCAATTACTTTAGTTTAACATTTAATACCGAATTCATGGTATGTACCTAAAGTGGCGTATTGTACTATATTAGCTTGGCCTATTTTTAACATTGTCCCTCAGAAGAGCTCACAATCCAGTAGAGTCTTGGTTATAAGGCACAAACAGGGATTGGTTGATGACAGATAAGTGTGTTTTCTGGTTGCTTGAGACTCTGTACTCTGTAAAGTGCTCCTGGAGATGTCAGCTCTCTATAAATACATAATTATTATAAGATGACACTTCTCTCTTGAGATCTTCATTTTTATATTTGGAACACTATAGTGGTTAACATACTTAAAGAGGCATTGTTGTGACCTATAATAGAAGACTCCGTATATTAATATATTGAGGTATATTGGTACAGTATGTAGCCCTGCCCATCCAGTGATGTCACAGCCTAGGCTGTTTAGCTATGTGGAATTATACTCCCAGAGCATTCTGGAAAATCAGGTATTTATTCCTACTGGCTTCGGACCACTGAGTATACAAACATTCCACAGAGGTGAAATTTGTTGGAGGTAATGCTGCAGTCGGTCATGAATGATACAGCCACTTTAAGGGCAAGAAGGCTTCAAATACATTATGAGAAGGAATACTCAGCCAAATCTTCACTGTTGTGATAGTCTAGTAGGCAGCAGGCAAAAGAGAATGCCCATATTTACAGAGATGGAACAAACACTTCGCCTGTCCTTGTGACGAACTGTTTGTTCCCTATGGCTACTTCGGGGTCATGAGGTCTGTAATTAATGAGAGCAGTGGCGCATGTCCTTGGTCATGCACCCACGTCCAGGAGTGCTCTGTGCATGACGTTGTCGTATATAGTCATTACTACGTACGAGAATTTCGTGCGCATGCGCACAGTGCTCCTGGTCACGGGCGCCACCGGCCAGTGCCTGCTCATTACTTTATGACTTCCCATCCTGGAAGTAGCTGCAGGAAACGAACAGTTTGTCACAGTGACAGGTGATCTGTTTATTCCATGTTTGCATAAGACGGTTTTCTCCAGATTAATAAGGGAACAAATATGGGAAAGGGATTTCGAACCTGCCTCGAAAATCATTCTTCAATGGTTTGTTGTGTTTGGTTGCACAGCATGTTTCTGGCCGCATGATTAAAGTACGATGCAATATTCATTGCTGGTTACTGATACTAGAAACATGACTGGAAGGGATTCTGGTTAACACATGTGCAAGTCATTACGATATTTCATGAAAAAGATGAAATGTAAAACTATGATTAAAGTCCATGAGTAGCATTAAATGTATTACAGACAGAAAAGCCACTTTACGTATGTGTGTGTGTGTCTGTGTGTGTGTGTATGCATGCGAACACGTGGTGGGCACCACCTATGCACTGAGGACTGGCTTCCATCATTGAGAATAAGGAATGGCTTCCGTAAGATCTAATCAAGGGCAAAGTATAGGCCAGTGGCTAAGCTGAACCATAGATTTGCCTTAATGATAATTGATAGCATAGTGAAAACGGGCATTTGTGTTGATTGGGGGGTATAAAGCTGGGATAAGACAGTACATCTGATGAAGGAGGCTGAGGAGGAAAGAGCCACTCATATTACATATCGTGTACACAGCCTTACATAGAAGAACACTGGGGCATATGACATATTTTAATGAAGGCTTGTTGTCATACATCTGGAACACACAAACAAAGAGCAGAGAAATTAAGACGAGTAAATTGAAATCTCGAGCAGTTGCTGATCACAAGAAATGGCTTTTTGACTTGGTGATTAATCAGACGCTGGAATTTGCATCCAGGCTTTGAAATCGGTAACAGAATGTAAAGTGAGGCTGAGTAACTTCATTGATGAAAGACAAATATACAGTTCCACAGATCCCATAATTATGTAAGCAAAATATTTTATTCTGTTGTAGCCCCAATGACTTGTATACAGCTCGGTATAAAATATAAAGCTTCTTTTTTTTAAAGTTTTTTATTTCAGTATAGTTTGTAGAGTACAGTTGATATAGTGGATTGAGGCTAACTTATAAGGCTGGAGCAAAGCTAAAGGTGACACCCATCGCAACAATATACGGTGTTCCTTTTCCCCACAGTTTTAAAGAACAAAAAAACTGACCATGTGGATAGTGAAATGCCTGTTGAAGAACAATGCTGTAGTAAAGTAGGCATTATGTGCTAACACTGTATCCCTAGACCCCTGAACTTCATTTATAGACCTGGGGTGCATCATTATGGGGGATGTCCACATGCTACACAGTGCTGCTTTACTATATTGCTGGACTGAAAGAGGACCATTAGCAAAAAGGGGAAAAATCATAAATTAATACATTGCAAAGTGAGAAGTTCAAAAATAGAGAGATCAAGAAGTGATTGATAATCGGCAAGTAATTTGTTCATGTTGTTCGATCCACAATCAGCCTACACGTCATCATCTTTACTACTGGCAGACACGAAAAACACAGACAGCACCAACTGCCATTATCTATAACCTAGACTAAAAGTTTTTTTTGGTTTTTTTTTTAAAGATGTACATATGCAGAGGGAGATACTGGTTGCTCGGCAGGTGAAAACAGCTGTTATTTCCCCCAATGCAACAAGGCTCAAAGGCCTAGGTCCTGACATCACTCTGTGGTAGTGTTGGGTGAACAGTGTTCGCCACTGTTCGGGTTCTGCAGAACATCACCCTGTTCGGGTGATGTTCGAGTTCGGCCGAACACCTGATGGTGTTCGGCCTTTTTAGTTCGGGTTCGCCCGAACTATTCAATGCCCGCCGAACAGGGCCGAACAGGGCCCCTGTTCGGCCGAACAGGGCCCTGTTCACCCGAACATGCCGCAATACGGCCCCCCTATGGGGTCGCAGGCATAAGGGGGGAGCATGCCCCGATCGCGGGGGGGGGTCGGAAATTCCCCCCACCCTTGTGGTACTTCCGCCCTTTCTCTGACCTCACGTCCTCTGCATACGAAGGTACGCGTCACGCGTACCCTCGTATGCGTCATCACGTAGAGGACGTGAGGTCAGAGAAAGTACCACAAGGGTACTACCGCTGAACCGCCCGCTGCCCGGCCTCAACGCGTCACTCTGCTACTCGGACTCCTCCTCCTCCTCACTCCACTGCCAGTGCCAGCCACCAGGTACTATTTAACTTGCCTTAAACTTTTTTTATGGGGAAGCGGGCAGAGGGGGGAGCGCTAGCGGAGGGGGTGGGGGGAATTTCCGACCCCCCCCGCGATCGGGGCATGCTCCCCCCTTATGCCTGCGACCCCATAGGGACCCCAAAATGGGCATGTTCGGGGGTCCCATTGACTTCCATTGAGTTCGGCGTTCGGGACGAACATGCCGAACATCTGGCCCATGTTCGGCCTGTTCGGCCCGAACCCGAACATCCAGGTGTTCGCCCAACACTACTCTGTGGGAGGGGTTTCACCATAATGTCAGCCATACAGACCCCTGATAATCAGTCGCGAAAAGGTAAAGCTTTCTCATGGGACGAGGGGTATCAGTTACTGGTTGGAATGATTTTCCAATCATAGGTTACAGTTCCTTTTCAAAGCAAACGTAAAAGAGAGATACTTACCTCGGGAGAGGGGAGCACCTGGATACTCCAAAGGCTTCCCCCGTCTCCCTACACATTGCTGGTCCAGCGCTGTGTCCTGAAGCTCGCTGCACTGCTCCTGCGCAGTAGCACGAACCCGCTAGGACTTTGTTGGAAAAAGCTGAGCCCGATCGAGTTTGTACTACTGCGCATGCGCAAGCTGTCAACAAGTTCTGCAGAGGGGAAAACGCTGGAATGGGCTAGTGAAGGAGGCTGGGAGAAGCCATTGATTCACATTGTAGTGCCAGACTTATTTTCTCCCACACATGGAAACATTTTAACCACACTTAAACAGTTGAAGCACCACGTATGTGTTTTATATTTAGCAAAACTTTATTTCAAATAATGATGAATAAAAATATTTTGTAAAAAAAAAATCATTTTCAAGAATAAAGAAGGAGAATGCTAGTTGCAGCATTTAGTGGATCACTGTAGCCACTTCGGTGACCTTGCGACGGGGGAGTGTATTGCATGGGCGGCATATGTAAAAGTTATGCAAGCTGTGACAGCGCTCCTCTTTCCTTATAGTGCAACCTGCAAGATCAAAATCTCAACATAGTGCATTACTGCAAGATTAAAATTCATCCACTCAGAACACCCAGTGCAAATCGTGTTTCACTCGTGAGTCAATCTTTGTGCGATCAGTCATGCGCCCCTTATAAATTACAGGCTCACCAGATGTTAGCCACCTCAGTTCTCAGGTGGGTCTTGCGCATAATTCAATGTTACCACTCAGGCACTTTAAAATTTCCAATGGCTTTAATCCGCTGTTTTCCACTTAAAAAATCACAATAAAATAGACATAGTGTAAAACCCTAAAAACAATTGGCCAATGCCCTGCGCTATATCGCACTCACATGAGTAAATATTTCAAAAGCATATCAGGCTACAGAGAGCCTTACGGTGTCACCTCCACAGTGGTTCCGGCGTCCCGTTTCCACTACGGCGCATCCGCTGTATGTAATGCTCCCGGCCGGCTCTCGAATCCCCGTCTGCTACCAGTGACGTCAGGCGCTCCAGGCTCCGCCTTACGCGTTTCGTCCGCAAGGACTCATCAGAGGCTGACGTCACTGGAGCGTCCGACGTCTTTTGTATCCAAAGTTTCCTACGCTGAACCACCGCGACCCCTCGGTCGCCCTGGCCGCGTCATTGGTTTCTCTCTGCTGGAACGCATACTCGGCGGCCATTTTCACGCATGCCTGAAAGGAAGCTTAAATGCTTCCATAGAAGCTGTTCACGGATCCGTATCTGTTTCATGCAATGGGTCTCTGGTGCCCTCCATAATGGATTTACACCCTCTAGTGGCTCTCCCTGGTATCAATTAGTTTTACTCAGGCTAAATTCTACACCTCCTCTCACTGAATATATTAAACTTCAACCAATTTCTCCTAGATAGTTTCCTAAAGCCCCTTACTGGCCACCAGCAACCCCCTTGCATGAAAACCTTTTCACATGGAAGTGTCCCCTTGGCCTCTCAATTAGTTACATTCAATTGTCAATCAGTGCTAGTTTTCTAATGCATGACTATCGCATCTCTATTAAACAACATTATATTTGCAACTGTGCCCTTAAATGCCCTCGTTTACATGTGTACCATCCCCAGATGGTCACCCACGGGGGAGAAGCCTGCAGCCAAGGGCTGTTAATCCCTGTGCCCCTAAATCCATATACCCCAACATACCCCTTTTACATGTTTTAGTGCATGTGCCCCTCTCCTAGTGTATTCTAACACTGCAGGATTCTCAGCACACTGTTATATTATTGCTATAATACCCCATCTACCCTATAATTTCTTCACCTTACCCAGATCCTATTACCTGGGAATTTTTTTTACAAATCATTGGTTATAAAACAGTTTAAATCAAATTCCACGTTCAAACCCCCCGGTGTCATACTTTTTAAATTATATATCCACCGTCCCTCTGCTTGTGATATATCCCTCACTAAACTGGATCCTCTCCACCTCTTGACATGGGCCTCTATTCCCATAAATTTTAAGCCTGTGGGGTTACATCCATGCACCAAACGAAAATGGTTTGACACACTATGTGTTGCCAAACCCTTCTTTATGTTGGCTACATGCTCCCCAATCCTTTTATGTAATTTTCTAGTCGTCCGGCCTACATATTCCATGTCACAGGGGCATTTCAACAGATATATTACCCCTGTTGTATTGCATGTGATACACTGTTTTAGTGTCATCACTTGTCCAGTGTTATTTGCCGTGAAGGTTATTCCTCTTTGAGGCATGGCCTCTTTGCATCCTCTACACTTACGACATGGAAAGAAGCCTTTTTGGCCAAGCATGTCCCCTGTTTTTACTTGGGGTGGGTTCACAAAGCTTGGTACTAATTTAGATTTCAAATTGGGGGCTCTTTTGTATATAAACCCTGGTCTCTCAGGTATGACCTTTTTCAAGCTCCCATCCAGTTGCAGGATGTTCCAATGCTTCCTGATTATGTTTTCTACGTCCTTATATTGGCCATTATAGTTTAATAACATGTCAAACTCCCTATTTCTCTGAGTTTGTTGCTCTTTATGTTTTGTTATCAACAAATCCTTCCTATTCATATTTGCCACCTGCTCCACTTGTGTATTGAGGGCATCTTGGTCATACCCCTTCTCTATAAATCTTTGCACTATGATTTGGCTCTGGCTCCTAAAGGTTTCAATCTCAGAGCAATTTCGCCTTATCCGCATTAGTTGTCCCTTGGGGATGTTTTCAAGCCACTTTCTATGGTGGCAACTTCCTAGTGGGATATACCCATTTTTATCCGTGGTTTTGAAAAAAGTTTCTGTACTTAGAACATTATCTTTTTTCTTTATGACCAAGTCTAGAAATTCCACCTGGTCATATGATTTATTAAAAGAGATTTTAACGGAGTTCCAATGATTGTTTATTTTATTGCAAAAACTCTCTAGGAGCTCTTCTGGTCCCCTCCATATGAAAAATAGGTCGTCAATGAACCGATTCCATGTAACCACATACTGCGCTCCCTCTATTGATAAGAGCTGTTGTTCCCATTTGGCCATATATATGTTAGCCACTGACGGTGCAAATTTTGCCCCCATGGCACATCCAGTTTGTTGGACATAGAATACATTTTCGTACCAGAAATAATTGTGCTCCAATGCATATCTGGGAAGTTCCATAATGAACTCTATTTGTTTAATTCTTAGATCCCCCTGTTGCACCAAAGCCTCTTCCACAGCTTGCATCCCATCCTGATGTGGAATGACAGTATATAGGGACGTAACGTCCCCTGTTACTAATATGTCATCTTTTTCCATCCCTACATCTTTTATTTTTTGCAGTAGATGTTTCGTGTCTTTCAATAAGTAAGGTAATTGCCCCACAATAGTTTGGAGGAATATATCAATATATTCCCCCACCCTTTGGGTGAGCGACCCCACCCCACTCACAATGGGTCTGCCTGGGGGATTCTGTGTGTCTTTATGAATCTTAGGATTACAATAAATGACCGGTATTCGCGGATTAGTAGGCAATAGATACCGCAGTTCATTGGTGGAAATTATAGTTTCCTTTTCCCCTTGTATCAATATATTTTTTAGGTCTTTTTTATATTCAAATGTGGGGTCCTTTTTCAGCCTTTTGTAAGTTGACTCATCACCCAAGAGTCTCAGCATCTCTTTGCTATATTGCTGGGAATTCATTATCACCAATCCCCCCCCCCTTATCAGCTGGTTTTAATATTAAATCCTTGTTTTCCGCTAATTCAAGGACCTGCTGATTAATCTGGCTGGAGTTTTTTAGCTTTCTTATCTCCAGTTTCTCCAAATCTTGGAGTATGGCCCGCTTAAACGTATCAATAGTACTTTCCTTGGAGGAATCCTGTGGATTGAACAGAGATCTGTTTTTCAGATTTGTATGGACATATTTTTGGGGAATGACATTAATTCTAGTATTAGGACCCTCCCGATTCAAAAAATATTTCTTCTGTGTAAGTCTCCTAGCATATTTGTTAATGTCCAAATATGTTCCAAACTTGTTTAACCTGTTTGGAGGTGCATAATTCAGTCCCTTGTCCAAGAGTTTCAATTGTGGTTTGGTAAGTTGGACACCACTTATGTTAAATATTCCCCCAGTTTTTATTTCCTTCTTCTTTTGTTGCTCTCTCCTTCCACCCCTTGTCCCTCTCCTGTTCTTTTTTCTCCCCCCTCCCACTCCTCTTCTTGGTACATATATGGGTGTTTCCATCTGGTTCTTTGACTCATCCCTAAAAAACGATCATTATATTCATTTAAACTGTCATATCTATTAGATATGGGGATTCCTTCATAATTCTGCTCATAATTTCTATTCCCTTCATGTGTGGGACCTTCCCCTTTCCTTTGCCTCAGGTTATAGAAATTTTCACCAAACCTCCCACGATTATGTGGATACTTAGGGGGGATTAACTTTTTGGGGGTTCTATATGTCTTGGCATGGCCTTTACTTGGTGACCCCCCCCATGCTCCATATTGAATTTCCCCCTCATAGTCTTCCCATTCATTCTCAACATCATCCTCCTGAGGGGCATCTCTTTCCTCCTCTGGGTTTGGGTGTCTCTCCCGGGTATCTTGGCTGGCCCTTTCTTGGGGCTTTGATGCTTTATTACCTCCTGTATCTTTTGTACCGCCCTCCGCTCCTTGTATATTTTGCGTTTTTATACCTGGACCATTTTGCCACTTATAGGCTGTGTTTTGTTTATATTCCCCCCAATCCCTGAGAAATCTCTTCTGTCTAATTTCTATGATTTCTTGCTCATTTTTTATTAATTTACCCGTGAGTTCCTCCATATGTTTTTTGTATATATCCTTTTCTTTAAATGGCTCCATGGCTACTTTCAACTGGTCAATTTCACCCTCTAATCTTTCTAGTCTAGATTGTTTTCGTTTTGCCAAGATTTTTAATAAATTTACCCCACTTTGATTTAAGAATTCCCCCATCTCTTTATCATTTGCTTCATTATTTTCCCCATCATTAATGAGGAGATCCCATCTATATCTTTTGGGGACTATATCCTCCTCTATGTATCTATTGAGACTGGCGTGTAATTTGCATATATTCAGCAGTGTTGCACTGGGAGACATCTCAAACTCACTCCAACCTGAATTATCGCAAATTCTTTCTGTTTTAAGAAAGCAAACTTTTGTTTTTGTTCAGCTAATGTCTACAGGTAGTGTCTGATTACCAAGTTATTATATCAAAAAGATCTAATAACTTGGTCAATCTCAAAAAAAGACTGAGGCTGGTTTCACAGTGGGACGTTAAAGTCCCACGTTACAGCAGCCAGTAACGCAGCCTAACTCACAGCACTGTAAAATCAATTGTGCTGTTCACAGTGCCCACGTTGCATTACATAGTAACGCAGCACGTTTAAACAAAGTGCTGCATGCTGTACGTTATACTGGGCTAAGCCACGTTAGACTGTTTGCACATGCTCAGTAATGTTGGAGGAGGAGGTCTCCCCTCCTCCTCTGCAGCCAGCCACATGGCTAATTAATATTCACTGCACTGCAGAGACTCGTGGTAGGACTGTAGTGTTGTCCGGATCATGAACGAATCGTTCATTTGATCCGGATCTTTTTTGTGAGTCGAATCATCCGGATCATCACAATGAAAGATTCGGTTCACAGTGAATGTCTGTCTGGAAGAAACAGGAACATACAGAATGTACAGTGCAGGTAAAGTCCTGTCCTGCTAGTCATTTCACCCAGTCTGCTTCCCTAGAAAAATGATTCAAATGATTCGGTTCAAAGATCCGGATCTTTTCAATGATCCGATTCAAATGATCCGAATCCTTAAAAAGATCCGGACTTCCTATCACTAACCTGGAGCGGCTGCTTTGAGAGCTGCATAACGCAGCTCAATCTGACGTCCAACTTCAACACCACCATACGTTGCGCTAGGGGCACGTTATGCGACCATAACGTCCCCTAAAATGCAACGTCTTGGTGTGAAAGTAGCCTGAGACTTCTGTCATGCTGCTCCTACACCTTGGTACTTTTTGCCACACCCAATCAGGACTTCTCCATCCCTGGAAACATTAAAGACTACCCGAGACAAGAAGCGTCTCAAGTATCATACTTACTCGGGGCTGATGAAGCGCTACTAGGCTTTCATGCAGTTTTGCGGGTGACAGGAACCACCCGGAAAGACAGCAAGGGACAAGCGGCCTCAAGGGGGCTTAAGGAAGCCCCAGGTAAGTATGGAACCTGAGACGCTTCTCGTCTCAGATTCTCTATAAGTCCAACGTGAAAAACCACCTGTTTAAGCTGGCATTTATGAACACCTGACAATGCAATACAGTCCACCCTGCAACTGTGTATTGTGTTGAGACATATCTAAATGATTTGAGTCCTATCATAGAAAAGCACTTTACAAATGTTATTATGTTATATATTATTATTGCATTGTTCTTTTTCCGCACATGCGTTGTCTTGATTTGCTTCATGGTTGCTTTTAGGATGATCAGGTGTGTTTTGGATATTTCACTCATTCTGTCATTTATAGTACACACAAAACACACACTCACACAAGACACACACAAGACACACACGTTCCATAACAATGTCAAGTTAACTGACAATATGTGAATTATGTGTCAAAAAGAGCAGTCGTTTTCTCTGTGCGGTTCTCTTGGATTCCTTTAATTGCTAAAAATAACACTGAAAACAAGGCTAATTAAAAAGCTCATCATCTGTTCCTCGTGTTATTATTTTTCTGTACCTGCCCTCCTCACTCGTAATTGTGGAGCTTGTTTTCCGTTTTTTAATATGAAATCACTTCTCACTATTCTCTTCCTGACATGGTTTCAATTTGGAAGTGTTTTGAGGTCCCACAAAAATCCTAGGGGGGGTTCTTAAATTGGTTTCCTGGGACTTGTTTTCCTACACAGAGGTGCCCTAATTTACACTTCATAATTTGCAGCACCGCATGCGAGGCATCTTGATCAGCCCGAACAAGAAAATCCAAACCATAATTAATTTCCAAGGCAGCAGGGACTTGGTTATAAGGTTTGTGAGGAGGAACAACAGAAGAAGGATTGCTCAAGTGACAGCAGAGTAAAATGGCTGCTGCTCTTACCTTGTCACGCTGAAAAGGGATCTTTTATTTTAGAAAAACTTGGCATAATACGTGATTTCATACAATGTCTTTAACTGTTCGGTCTGGGACTGAATATTCCAGCCGAATGTGACAGTTTCATTTTGTAACAAGTATAGCACGCTAGAGCTATTGTACCCAGACAAGCAGCAGCTGTTTGAATGGCTCAGAGAGTTCTGTTTCTATATCCAGTAAGCTGAAAACATACACAGCACTTTAGATTTTTTTTTTATTTAGGGATTATAGCTGTCTGGAATCTCCTCAAACTTTCAAACAGTGCTTCCTCTGCAACCAAACCAACAACTGTTGCTGCCGAGCTTCCAATATTGATGTCCGCCATTCTTCTTCTGCCTTGCCATGCATGCACCCCTTCAAAAAATACTACAGCGGGTCTTACTAACAATGAGAATTATAGTTTTATGGTATGTCTGTTTGTAGAAGTGTTAGCTGCTGGTGCCAGGCTTTCAGTCACAGGCAGAATTGAATTGGTATTGTGTGCATTTTTATGAAGTAATCTTCAAATGAAAAAAAAAAAAAAAACAAACTGGGTTCTTGTCATTTCATTGATATTGAAAATGATTATTTTATAACAGCATGACATCACTGCAGTGGATCTTGACACACAAAAGAATGTTCAATTTAAAGTGTATCCGAGGTGATATGTGACATGATGAGATAAACATGTGTATCTACAGTACAAAATATATTAATAACCAGGCTGGTATACTTGTTTTATTTTGCTGCCTAAAAGAGTTAATTTCTAGGCATGTAAGTGACAGCTTTCGTCCTGTCGATACTTTGTCGGGAATATAGTAAACGTCACTGATAAGCTAATTGCTTAAAAGTTTTCCTGGCAGAATAAAACTTCTGAGGGCAGGGAGAGATAAAATACATGAACTATTGACCTTTCTCTTACTCTGGGACACTTAATAGGCTGCCACTGATTAGAGACAGTAAAACATTCAACCTACTTTGTAAACGTTTAAATATAAAAGAAACCTATGGGATACTTAAAAAAGTCATTTTTAGGAGTAGGAGGATACATATAATTGTTTATTTATCTTCACTTTAAAAGGACAGTTAAGCCAACCAAAAAAATGAGTTTTACTCACCTAGGGCTTCTACCAGCCCCTTGAAGCTGTTCCGGGCCCATGCAGTCTCGCTCTGATGCTCCTGTCCCCCGCCGGCAGCCACTTTCATTTTCGGCAACAGGCGCCGACAGGCCTGGGAACTGCCACAATAGCACTATTGTGGCCAGGAACGTGAAGAATCACTCGCGTTCCAAGGCTGACGTTTTCAGCGACAGGCCCTAACAGGGGCCTGTTGCTGAAAACGGAAGTGGCTGCCGGCGGGGACAGGAGGATCCATGAGTGACTGCGAGGGCACAGGGTGGCTGCTGGTAGAAGCCCCAGGTGAGTAAAACTCTTTTTTGTTGCCCTTTAAAGCTACATACTCACCACAATACAGTGGAAGATGGATCAGGGGTATAAGCATCGACAATTTATCCGATGAACAATAATACCCCGATCCATCCTATGCAGTCCCGAACTTAGGACAAAATGACAGGTGCAAACGCGTTGTTGAAGAATCGCAGTGATGCGGGGGTCAATGATGATTGGAACGACTGTGCACAATTGGATCCATCATGGCGACCATTCAAAGTAATCGATTATCGCATGCAATCGGCCGTCGTTGCACATCGATTAACAAACTTTTCCTTAAACTAAGTTCGTTGCACAAAATCATTTGCATAAAAATCGTTTAGTGGGTATGGGCCTTAAAAGTAATTGGGTGGAGGTGCCCAAGGAACGTGTTTTATGAACTATAAAAACTTTACACCGTCACTTCTCAACAGATTATGGCACCAGTCAAGACCTACTAATTTTTTATAAGTATCTGTACACATATATTTTAAAGTTTAAACATTTTCATGATAGTGGTCCTGTAACTTTTAAGCTCTATAAATTACGGTAGCCTAAAACTGCCTTATTTATACACATTTATTATGCTGGCTGTTCTTGTATATTTCTTTGTCGCATTGCAATACATCACTATTTTTTTCTTAGTGTGAAGCATGCATTACTGATTTGTTCATTACAAAGTGTTTCTTGTAGATTTGATGCAGATTGCAGAGCCTTTCGTGTGTTTTCATGTTTTTGGCAATGTAAAGCATGCCTTCACATTTCCTATGAGGTGTCAGCAGACATGACAGATAGGCAGACAAGAGATGTGCGGTCAGAGGCGACATTCCTCCCTCCACAGGAATGCTGCACATCATGTTGCTACACTGCTGGAGAACTCCACCTAGAATGGCTTCCCGCGGGGTGGCACAACGGACAGCAGAAATTCCATCTATGCCATCACACAAGCCTATTCTTAATCACTTCCCTTCATTGCCACTAATTTCTACCAAATGCTGCAGTTACACTCAAACTTAGTATAAAGAAAAAAAAACTAAACAAAAACACAAAGGGCTTGATTCACAAAGCAGTGCTAACTGTTAGCACGCCTGTGAAAACCCCCTTAGCACGTCTAAACAAGCTTTTCGCGCATAAAACTTTACGCGCGCAAAACTTTATGCGCGTAAAACTTTACGCGCGTACTGCACAGAGCACAGGGCGCTCCGCGCGAAGTGCCCATTAAAGCCTATGGGACTTAGCGCGCGTAAAACTTTGCGCGCATAAAACTTTGCGCGCGCAAAGTTAGCGCGCGATCTGATTGAGAAATCCAGTGCTAACCTACTTAGCACCCTGGTTAGCGCGTCTAAAGACTTTAGACGTGCTAAGTAGGTTAGCACCGCTTTGTGAATCAAGCCCAAAGTATGCCTGGCAATATAGCTGTGAGGCCATGACATGTTTTTTTATTTTCCATATCTATTGTATTTATTATGTTTATGTAGCATGCTGTTCACTTTGCACTTTAGATAGTACCCCTGATGAAGCCCCTAATTATTATTGGGTGAAACATGTAGGCTTTATAGGTGGGGTGTTGTGTGTTTCATTAGCAACTCTATCTGGGTAATAGGGAGAACCTATGTAGTGAGCTAAACTCATTGGCTTCATTCACAGGGCTCTGTGTACTCCTTTCTCCCTTCCCGAGTCTGTATATGGAAACAGTTTTTTTTACAGGCTAATGGTTTTTAGTGCTCGTAATGAAAGTTATGTTTTTTTATCTCTTTTGTAAAGGTATAGAATTGTGTGTATTATATTGAATCAGTTGTGTTGTTGCAGGATGGCACAATAGACCACATAAATTCAATCTATGCCATCACACACGCCTATTCCTAATCACTTCCCTTCATTGCCACAAATTTCTACCAGATGCAGCAGAAACGCTCCAACTTAGTGTGAAGAAAAAACAAAACAAAAACAAACGAAGTATGGCACACCCTTCTTTAGCTAAAATCCCAATGACATCAAGCCTTTGCTAAGCCTGATTAAAAATTAATTAAAGCCCATTAAGCCCATATGCAAATTATTTGCGAAAGCCTATGGAAACCTTGAGAATCAGCTCTGCAAAGTGACCTTTGCATTTCAGTCTGTAGTCTGCTATGCTTTTCTAAAACTGCCAAAAATAGAAATGACAGATCATTGCAAGCACAGTAACAACACACTGTGCCTAATTTACTAAGATGCAACTTGCATCCTGGCAGATTATATGCCTGTTCTAGCCTCAGTCACCACCAGGCCGAATGTGATCCTGCCCATGGGGCAATAATGTGCGGAGACTATGGACTCCGGAACCTCTCTGCTCATCTGACTGCCAGCTCCACTGAATTGAATAGGAAAGAGTGAATGTCCCCATGCCTAGTTGTCTGCAGTTTGTGAAATAAATATACAGAGGTCCACCTGCGGCTATGCACTGTGAATAGGGTGTAAGTGCATTCAAGAGCACATGCGCAGTATGTGGAATGCGCTAAAGGGGGAAGAAAAGGAATCCTGTCTTGATGCTGAAGGACCACTATCGTGAAAAACATTACATGTAAACACATACAAATAATAAGTATGTTTCTTCAAGAGTAAAATAAGCATTAAAGGACTTTTCACATATGTTGCTGTCACTGTCAGTAGAAATCTGATGGAACTGACAGGTTTTGACTAGTCCATCTCCTCATGGGAGATTCTCAGTATTTCATTTATTCATTACAAAATCACTCACTGGAAAGGATCTATACAGAGATGCGTGTCGCTCCCCCTACCTGTTTGTACACTGTTCTGGCAGTTGGACTGAGCAACTGTCGTTCACAAAGTCATTTTGAAAATAAAGAAAACCCTGAGGAGATGGGCTAGTCTAAAACCTGTCAGTTCTGTCAAATTTCTATTACCGACTGTAAGTGACGGCAACATAGGAGAAAAGTAATTTTGGTCGATTTGCATACACAAATATGAAACCACACTGGCAATTCCAAATCATTTCTGCAAGAAAAAAAGTAAAGTAGAGTTACCTGCCAGGGCTTATTTGAAGTTGCCACTGAGCTTTCCTATTGATCTAGACAAATGGGCCAGTGGGAAGCCTCATCAGAACATGTCTGTCTATTGCCTGGGCTACCTTGTACGGAAGCAGGAAATTTGGACGCATGAGGCAGGTGGACAAAAAGGGCGCCGCCATTCACTCCCATAATAAATATTGTTTAATGGGCGCCCAACAGGAAAAAAGGGCGCCGGAGAAAAATAACATTTTAAAAGCGGCGCCCGGAGACTTTTAATGCTTTATAACTGCTTCTCATGATTACACATTATTTAATGATTTATAATTTTGAAACATTATTTTTAAACGAAAAACAGTACAATATTTTTTTAAAACATTATTTTTAAACGAAAAATAGCACAATATTTTTTTAAAACGTTATTAATGCTTATCACAGGGGGGTCTTAGATTTAGGCACCACCAGGGGAGTCTTAGGTTTAGGCACCACCAGGGGGGTCTTAGGTTTAGGCACCACCAGGGGGGTCTTAGGTTTAGGCACCACCAGGGGGGTTTTAGGGTTAGGCAGGGAGATGGTTAGGTTTAGGCACCACCAGGGGGGTCTAGGGGTTAGGGGTAGGTACAGGGAGGGTTCTGTGTGAGAGTAGGGTTAGGTATAGCTTTAGTAACGTTCTTATTAATGTTTTATAAAACGTTATTATAAATTTCACGTTTTAAACAGGGAAGATTAACGTTTTTACAATTGCCGATTTCATACACATTATTTAAAGGGGCACTATGGCGAAAAATTGTAAAATATAAAATATGTGCAAGCATATACAAATAAGAAGTACGTTTTTCCAGACTAAAATGAACCAAAATTACTTTTTTCCTATGTTGCTGTCACTTATAGTAGGTAGTAGAAATCTGACAGAGGCCATAGGTTTTGAACTAGTCCATCTCTTCATAGGGGATTCTCAGGGATTTATTTATTTTCAAAAGCACTTAGTGAATGTCAGTTGCTCTGTCCAACTGCCAAAAAACTGTAACAAGCAGGGAAGCTGGGCAGCATCATTGTTTAAATCCTTTTTAGGGAATATCTTAGGGAATATCTTTATAAAGAATAAAAGCCTTGCTGAGAAACCCCCTATGAAGAGATGGACTAGTCCAAAACATGTCACTTCTGTCAGATCTCTACAACTTACTGTAAGTGACAGCAACATAGGAGAAAAGTAATTTATGGCTCATTTTACTCTGGAAAAAACATACTTCTTATTTGTCTGTTTGCACATATTTTAAATTTTACAATTTTTGTCTTAGTGCCCCTTTAATGATTTATAACTTTATAAAACATTATTTTTATACGAAATATAGCACAATTTTTTTTGAACATTATTCATGCTTATCGTTTAAAACCCTGCGCCCTTTTTTCCCAGCGCCCTTTTTTAACGTACGCACCTTGTACTGTGTGATGAGCAAATCATGGGTAAGGATGGCAGGACTACATTTTCCATTCAAGGATGGAATATAAAAGAAAAAAAAAAAAACAACATAAAAAATGTGTACTGAAAAACAGACATGGATTATGGTATTGTATTAAAATACTCATTAACCTATATGTTTATTTTGAAAAAATATTTAAAGGGTTTAGAGGATGAGGCAATGAACCTCAAATACTAGCTATAACAATTTATAAGCTTGTCTGAGGAGGTGTGTATTGAGGGTGCATTTGAAGATTTTGAGGCATGGCGGACAGGCTGTGGGAGAGAGTTCTGAAGGAGAGGTGACAATCGTGAGACATCCTGGATGAGACAGTGAGAGGAGGTAACCAAGCTGGATGACAAGAGGATCTCGTGAGAGAAGCAAAGGTTATGGGAGGTATGGCATCTGGAGATTAATGAAGAAATGTATGGCAGGGATGGCTTATATAGAGCTTTGTGAGCTGGTGTTAGGCATTTGAATGTTACCATAGGGACCCAGATGATGAAACATTATCTATAGTCTAAAAAAGTCTTGCTAAAATATTTAAAAAAAAATGTTATTTAGTAATCAAATATCTACACAAACTAATAGGCAGATATTACTGCACGTACTTAAAAAAACCAAAAACAAAAGACAAACAAATTTTTTAAATATCTGGTCAAAAGTTGCTACAGTATTGCCCACCTGTAACATAATCACAATATTTTTTCAGCGTTGTGAGTGATCAATAGAACTAGAAAAGAATCCACCAATAGTTTATATCTATACATATTGTGTTTCCATACTTGAAAATGGCTAACTGTCCATCCATACATCACGCAATTCCAGTGAGTGTGATTGTGAAAACTTTACAGCCCAACTGATGAGAATTTTCCTTGATTCGGTTCATGAAAATTGATCAAAATTGATCTATTAGGTAGAAAGAAAACTATCAACTGGTTATTTTATTACGCTAAACATTGCACTGATTGGTCTTTGCAAAATGAAAACACAATTCTTGGGGTCCACCAGTAAAACTCTAAAGGGGTCCTCCAATGTTCTCACCCATTCCTTTGCCTACCCCTGGTGATCCTCACAGTCTCACACATCGTAATCTTGACACCCATAAAAAGTGTAGCCACAAAAACATCTGAAGGATGGAGTCCTTCATCTGAGGGAGTGAAGTAGTGGTTGGGGCCCGATTACAGCTCTGGGCCCCCATACAGTCGCAGGGGCTGCTCTCCTATAGTTAGGCCCTTGAGTTAAAGAGTAAATTCCCCTACCACTTTTTTTTATTTTTTTTTGCCCTTTGGACCAAAAAGCTCAACGGCTATCACTTCCTAAAAGGTATTGTGGACTGCTAACTCTTGCATCCGGATCATGATAGCTGTAGGGTAAACAAAACCTCCATGTTCACTTCTAGCATTGTAGTGGGTGCAGGCAGGTGGGGTTTGTGATGTCACAGCCATTGTTTGCTTAGGGGATCTTACCCATTGCAGCACAAGCAGTGGCAGCTGTGGTGGTGAAGCTACAGGTGCAGCTCACAGGCCATAGCATTTTTAATTAGGAAAACGACAACTTCCATAAAGGAGTACCGACACGTTTTGTAGTCTAGCAGGGGAGACATGCAGAGACAGGTGAACTCACATCTGTAAATGTACATAACCTTTAAAAATACATTTTGATCATTCTTTTTTGAATACATAACTGGATTAACGCTGGATTTTTATTTCTGCCTGGAATTCAGCTGTGATTCTCGACAGAACGCGACTGTGTAATTCATTCAATTGAGTAAACCATGACCATCAGGACTCAGATCCTGCTCGGTAATCAGGCTGAATTCTCACACCTGCTTAGAGGCAAGCAGTTGAAAGATACGTTTGAATTTGGTTAGCTTTATAAAAACCCCTGAGCTGGGAGCATCACGCTAATTCATGGTCATGCAATCTAACATAAATGCTCATAATTAGTGACTATATTTTAATATAGGTGTTTTGTTCCCTGAGATGTCCCTATAAATTATCAATCTCCGAGTATAGCACAGATGTTATCACACACACGTAATTTCAAGCTAGCGTATGAATAGGCATGTAGGGATTTATTAGCGGAGGGATAAAAGTTAGCATTGTTGTTTTTTTAATTAGGAAATTGGCGAAATGTTGAAATAAAGCAAATTAGTTTCTTAAAAAATAGATGTAAAACCAACATTACACCACAGCTAAATTGTTAATTTATGCAGTGTTCTTTATCAGTTCAGAACGAGTCCCGCGGAACGCATTAGTTTTGTGTATTCTGCTGTACATGTGATGTTCTTAAAGGGAATTGGGACATTTCATTTAAAACATTATTACACATAAATATCAAGTAAAAAATAGTTCTGTGCTTTTTGCTTCTGTGCTTCTTACCGTAGAATAACAAAGGATTATTTGTAGTGACTACAGTGAAAATACCATTAACTGCAATTTAAATAAGAAATAAAAGGCGTGCACCAGTATAATTCTGAAGAAAGTCGGCTGTAACAAAAGATTCCTTTGCAAAAACACTGCGGATAACAAAGATTATGTAATAGCCCAGTGCAAACGCCACAATGGCAGCAAACAATCAGATAACACTGCTGGATGTACTAAGCATAGCTTAACAAAGGCATGTATTCGCTTGTAGGTGGCTTCGATAAAAACTGTATTTATGGATTTGCAGATGTTAAATCCTCATTGTGTATCTTATTGAGGGAATAAGGTGAAAATATTTTTTTTGCTACTGTGTGTTTGTAGCCTGGTTTGGCAGGATCAGATCTGCCACCAGAACAATTTTTTTTTAAGTTGCTAAAAACACCTTTTGTCAAAAACAAAACACTTTGCTGTAAAATAGTAATGGGGCCATTTGGATTTCTTGCCAATTTGCCAAAATGATCTTCTGCCACTAAAATCAGAAGTCATTAAGGCTTTGAGGAATGCAGTTTACATACATTTTTTTTTTATGCAAACAGTGCCGATAATTAGAATATTGGTAAAATTATGTTACTGATTTTCTGCCATGGTTAGGGATGGTTTTTTTTTTCGTTTTTCTACCATTTGAAGTTCCCCTTACTCAATACTCTATTCACTTACACTAACCATTATAACGATACAGCTAACACTAACATTTTTACACCTAACACTAACCTTCCTACCGATATGCCTAACTGATCACTTGTCAAAGTCTTGCCACTTTCCACTCGCTCGCCCTATCACTCCTTCTACCTGCAGCAGTCCCCACACCAAACTAAACTTCCTTGGTAACCCATTGCCACCCAATGCCACTTCCCAATTGCTTGCCAAGTATTGCCAGTGTTAGCCAACTGTTCCCCCGAACACTTGCGCCAACAGCCGAATGCTTCATGAACCTCTCCGTATCAGTTGTGCCCGTTACTGAAGTCCCATACTAAAAATAACTTCCTTGATGCCCCATAGCCGCAATTACCATTACGGTCTATGGGATAGTCTATAAGCGCTGGTTACCACGGCACCAAAATGAACTGCTTCCGTGCAGATTCCCTTCCTCTATTGGGCAAACGTTGCTTACAAAGTGATGATTTTTTTCTGTTCTACAGCTGTATGAAGAATGCATGGGAACCTCACTTGGCCAAAATGATATTTTAGTCACATGACGTAGAACATTTGACATTGATAATTATCATAATGACATACGGTAGATTTGCTGTCCATTCAACATGTGACCACATCACTATGAAAATGAGTGGCAGAGGTAAAGCCTTCATACCTGGAAGGATTGTGGATTCAGTATTTAGTGGCTTTTCACTGAACCGACAAGGAGTCTCGTGGGTACTGACCTTTGTGTAGTTACGTGTGTACTATATGGCATGAACTGCTAATAAAGTGTTTGGAAAAGGTTGACTATCAATCTGAATGAAATGTTTTCTATGCCTCAGCTTTTATGCCAAACAGGACTACAATTAGGACTACATATAACTCAATACTAGTATCCAAACAAGAAAAATACTAGTGCCAATATCCCGTTGATCTTATGTACTAAAAGACAGTTGTGCTACAGCATGGCGCAGTGTGGCACACGTGTACCGATCTCAGAGTGTGTGGTTAATGTGCACACGGCAAGGAAGGATTTAAAGAATTGGGGGATTACTGGTTAAATATATCAAAATAACAAGTAAGATCTAGTGGCGGATAGAATCCACACATCCTAGTATGCCAGTCTAGAGGACTGCATATAACTGAATAATATTGCTCTACAAAAACTACTGACATCTGCATTAGATACTGGGTCAAATCCCGGCATGCCAACACAAGTCAATTAGTTGCTTTCATTTTCAGTAATGGTATCATGAAATGAGACATGGAATGGAGTCTAAGCAACTACAAGTCCTCTAGTATGGTAGAATTGGATTCTAGTAAATTCAGCAGACTGGTGCTAGTTAATGTTTTACTTAACACTATTCACAAATTTAAACATAACATCCTATCTAACCCCTGAATATACCTGAGACTTATCTTTACACAAGTCACTTACCAGACCCCAGCTGTATTCCTAACACCAACCTTTCTCCCAAATGTGTGCCTAACACTTACCTTTACCCCAACTGTGCAGCTAACACTGTGACCTTACCCTAAATGTATACTTAACACTAACTTATACTTCAAATGTATACCTAACACTAACCTTTACTGCAAATGTATGCCCAATACTAACAGTCACCCTAAATGCATTCCTAACACTAAACATTACCCCAATCACTAACTTTTACACCAGCTGTATGGCAAAAACCAATGTGTAACCCAACTGTGTGCCCACTGCCCAACAAATGAATGTATACCTCAACCTTATGTCCAACTCAAATGTTTACCCCAACAGTAAGTCCAATACTAATGTACTCCAACTTTATGTCCAACACTAATGTGTTCCCAAGCCCAACACATCTCAAATGTATGCCTATTGTCTAATATTAATCTTTACTGTAACTTTTAACTTCAATAGAAATATATATATATAATTTTGACATGGTCATAAATAGATGCTTATCTTTTTCAGGAATGTCATTTTTAATTTATGTTACATTATTTTGTGTTTCAAGAAGATTTTTGATAGTGTATTTTTGGCAACTGTGCTTCTCTTTTCTGTAGTTCTGGTTTCAATTTGACTATTTTACAATCTAACAATCTAATCATTGTGATAACTGACCGTGAAACACAAAAAAAAATTAAAGCAGATGCTGTTCTTCTCAACATTTCTGAGCTCAGCCCTAGGATAGACTGGGCCGGTACTGGGTTCCGTTATCACGTCTCTACAATGCTGTGTATGAGTTTTAGCCTCTCTGCCCCAAATACATTCTTTGTTCTGTTCCTTTGAGTCAACTAGAGACTTTGTCCCATTTCTTCTGGTTCACTCAACACTCACAGGTCAGTTCTCTCCACAGCTGCAGAGAAAAACACCGGCAAAACATTGTAGTGACATTGAAGGATTTGATCACCAGCAGTGCAGCCGTGTAATGGAATCTGGAGAACCAGAGAGGCTACTTCAGGCTAAGAGAGGTTTGAAATGTTCTTGTGATGAGCAAACTAAGCGTAACACTTAGAAATTTCTGTGTGCTTGTCGACCAGGGAGCTTATTGGAGAAATACAGGGCTTCAAACCTACTGATGCTGCTTTCTTAGGTCAAAGTTGTCAGCTCTCTTCTGAAAGGACAATGAGTACTGTCTATTAATGAAAAACTGATGTTAAAGAGATCTTGCTTGGCAATTTCCAGGTAATGATACATGTCCAGTGCTTGTCAAAGAGATATATATACAGTATATATATATATATATATATATATATATATATATATATATATATATATATATATATATATACACATTGACTTACACAAGACATTTTCAAATGAAACCTAACACAGTTGGTGTTGGTCGAAACAGGAAAAAAGCCACTATAGGAGGCTACAAATAATAAGGGCTGCATTTTGCGGTGTTAGAAGGAAATTTGGGCGCACAGTGGTGGCCGCCTCAGGGCACCAAATTTTACCCAGATCACAACCTTTAAAATAGCTGCAATATGCGGCTATGAAGGTAAATTTCAGTGCTCAGTGGAACCCGATTAGTGGCAAGAGGGGCAATTTTGGTGGACAGGCTTGTGGAACAAAATTGGCTTGAGGATAAAACAATTGCAGCATAGCGGGCGCCAAAACTGAGGGGATCTGTGTGAGAGTAGGGTTAGGTTTAGCCATAGTAAAATAATGGTAAATACAATTGATATTTTACTATCACAATTCAGTAGTAGAATATCACTGACTTAAGTGATATTTTACTGGCGGCAATCCCCTTCGCCCTGTTTTCCAGGCGCCTTTATTTCATGTATGCAGCGTTGGTGGCAGCTAATAAATAAATGAACATTTGCACAAATCTGGGAATAACGGTTTCACATACTTACCGTAATATGATGATAGAAACTATTACTTATGCTATGCTTTTATTATGATTTTTTTTTTAATTTTACATAAAATGCACATGGTAAATTCTATATGTAAGCTTACTTAATAAGTGAGAGAGAATGTGGGATATGTATCAGCCCTTAGCAAATAATCAGCAAACACCTTTGACGAAAAGGAGGAAAAGGAATCACATTGTGTTCACTTTAAACTGGTACACTTTAGCTGATGTAATCTTTATTTAGCAAAAAAAAAAACCAAGTGTTTCTTCTAACCCTATGACTCAAAACTGCAGCACAAATGTGAAAGAACTGAGATTAGCAGCACAGAGGACTTACATAAGAGGATAGAAGCGCAGAGAAGTGAGTAAGAAGGACATGTCTGTTCAGCCTACTAAAAGACATACTGGCACCCCTACTGGACCCTGCTGTCCATCTCATCCACCTCCCCTCCTGCTTCTCTGTTGCAGCTCCTCTTTAGAATCCTCCATGGGCTGACAATGAACCAGGGGATCTAGATTAAATTCCTAACCCTCTCATACATATCTCTCCATATGATATAATTGATTCCCAGGTAGCATCAATTTGAAACCTTAGCTCCATTCACACACCTCTCATGTATTCTAGTTTGGTTGTCTCAATCATGCATGGTTGTCTTCTTGCATGCAGGACTCCTGAGTTTTACTTCTCTTTTGGAACTCTGTTCATCACCTTGTCCACCATGCTTAGAAGTTGGAAACCTTCCTCAAACAAGTATATTAATTTCTCACATTTCCCCTGCAGAGATATACTCACATCTGCATCAGATGTCAAGGCTCACTGACTCATTGGCTTGCTTTTTTACCTACACATCACCTGGGGGTTGAGGCAGAAGATAGGATAGGCAGGAGATATAAAATACAGTGAGCGTGCAGAAGTAGGAAAGTAAGAACTGAGGGTTGAAGTAAGAGGACAGAAGAACCAAAGTAATTAAGAGACTGGAAAAAGGGGATAGGTGTGCTGAATTAAGTCAAGAGGAAGGACAGAGGACCAAAGTAAAGTGACAAACATACAGAAGTAGAAAGTATATGACTAAAGAAAAATGACAGAATAAATTAAGGAAGACCGAGTGAGCTCTGAAGTAGGATGACAGATGTCTAGAGGACTTAAGCTGTCAAAGTGCTAAACTGAGTAAAGGGGTATTATTGAAGCAAGGGAATGGAGTTAGAAGTTGGCATGACACAAACAGACATTTTAATAGTTGGTTACTAGATATCTGTGAAAAGTAAGTTGCTGCTTATTGACCTGTGAAGCTTTGGAGCTGCACATAGGGAGAATGTTAACAAACCACACATTGGCCCATATGCAATTCACTTTTTCTCCTAAGTTTTCTCCTAGGTGATATTTTTAAACGTGTCAATAAAATTCCTTTTGAGCCACCAGAAATCAAGAAAATACTCAAAATAATTTTGATAGTACTTTTTCACCTACTTTTTGGTACTTTTTTAGTTCAAAAGTGCTGAAAAGTTATTTAAAATCGATTGAAAAATTATCTCCTAGGAGAAAACTCATGTGAAAAAGTTAATTGCATATGGGCCATTAAAATCATTTCACATGAAGAGACCAAGAAGGATGATTTTGAATGCCACCAAGATTGTATAGCAGTACTCTGAAAAAAGCTTAATTATTAAAACAAGGAGATCTGCACTGATTAGCAGAGTTTTCCTTAACATCTATACCTGACATTCTGATAGGACAATATTTGTCTAAAGGACACAACTTTTGGGGGGTTCAATTATTTCCTGATAAATATTGTGAATATTACCTATGCTGTCTGATTACCAGTGTTGCTTGCAAATTTTCACCAAAGTCATTTTTGCATTGAAAATGATAATTTCAATAAAATGTTTGCGAAAACAGCTTGTCAATATTTCACCATGAAAACACGAAAAACATTTTTTTTTCTGCAAAACTACTGCAAATACATGAAACGTTGATTTTTTTATGGCAGTTTCGCTTGAAAATTGAATTTAACATTTTTGCGAGAATTAATGCAAAAAGAATCATGTAATTTTCGCTCAAAAATTGAATCTAATATTTTTGCGAAAATGAATGTGAAAAGATTATTGGCATTTCCACTCATTGCTGCTGATTACAGAATATCTGAATTAGAATTAGAATTCGACAAAGTAATATCTGAACATTTTTGACATTTTACATTAAAAAAACCTGGTGTCCAACACTAGTGTTTTTCGAAAACTAAATAAAAAGGTGGGAACCATTTTTCACCACCACCTAAAAAATTCCTAGTTACCTGGTTTAAAAGCTGCTTCTCTAGCTATCATCATTTCTAAATCACTCACCCTGAATAAGTATATAAATCTGTTATTTTGACTTTCCTTAACTCCATTCTTGTTTTAGGTGATTGACTTAGAATGTATTATAGCCAGAGGGTCAGCTTTACAGCCAGGCAAATTGCCTTTTCAGAGGAAGGTCAATAAGGCAACAACCATTTTTCTCTTATGACAAGTTTACTTTCTGATAATACAGCCAACTTTATTAAGACAACAAATGTTTGTCATGCATCATTGGTGAGAATAAAATATACTGGACACAAGGTAGTGATTCTGGAATCCATTTCATAATTTAGACTTAAGTGCCCATGAGACCTGCAAAGGTGAGGTCTCCTATTGTCTGACAAAATATGTCATAGTTTTCATTACTTCAGTTTTTTTCATCCATTTGTGGCATGTCTTCTGAAGGAAGCTTGTTAGAGATGTTGTGCAGATGATCCTAAGAGTCCATGTACTGATTACCTACAAATGTTGTTTTCTATTTATGAACAGGTAGAATCAGTCAGAAGTCTGGGGAGCATGGTGGTGAGGTAATGTGCTCTGTAGGTTCCTGGATTTGGTTCCCATCCCATCAAGGAAGAGCTTTTTGGGCCAAAGGATAAAAATGACAAATGGGCTGTTCACCAGAAAAATGCTCTAATGTAACTTTTCAGACTGCCCAATTTAGTAGTGGATCAGCTTAAATTATTGTCGCTTTTGCACAGGACTCCCACTTTCCTTACTGCTTTGCGTTATTTGAAAGCATTTTAGTGGATTATATTGACTAAATTATCTAAAAAGTGGCCCGGTTTAAGAGTAGAGAAAAGGCGGACCACAAGAAAATTTATTTTCAGATCACCACTGTTTATAAATATGCCTGTTAATGCCCTTGTGGCTTGTAAAAATCTTTTAGTCTGGGGTAGTTAGCACTCTTGTCTTGCAGCGCTAGAGTTTCAGGTTTGACTATAGACAAGTTACAATATTGAGAATGATCTCTGTGTGTTTGGATGAGTTTCTTCGGGGTACTGGGCTTCCTCACAACACAAGACATATATTTTGGCTAATTGCCCCTTGCCTGAAGAATGCAAAAATGGCCCTAGGCCCTGGTAAAGCATACGCTACCGTTGAGTTGGCAGCAGGGTGAGCCAAATGACTACTCACCCTGCTGTCATTCCAATTCCCGGGGGTTAAATACTATTACCCTCCCAAGTCGTAGAAACTCGGAGGGAGATGTAATTCGGGGTCCGGTGATTGCCCGAAACCTTAAAGTGGATCCCAGATGAAAAACGAACTATAACAAGTAACTTGTCTATATATGTTATTTACAGTTTAGATGGCTTAAACAGCAAATCTGTCTGCATACTGCTTTAATAGAATATGATTATTTCTTCCTGTGATACAAAGACAGCAGCCATGTTGTTTGTAGACATTACACAGAGGCAGGCGTATCTGCACCATCAGCACTCAGACTGAAAAAAACCTAATCCCCCTCCTCCTCCCTCCTCCCCTCTGCCTCTGAAATCAATGCCTAGTAACACCTCACCCTCCTCCTGCCCAGACTGAGCTCCCATGAGCCCTTGCTACTGCCAAGGCTCTCTGAAAATTGTGGGTGGGGCTTATTTAGTTTATAGGAAATTATAGTTTGAAAACAAAACAAAAAAGTATTTGGCTTAAGGAATGCCATATAAACAATAGGAAAGGAACACAATTATGCAATGAGTAAAGGTTCATCTCGGATCCACTTTAATTACCCTTGTCCGGGGTGCACACTATAGCATTAGTACTATAGCACAGTGGCGTAGTGGTTAGCACTTTCGCCTTGCAGTGCTGGGTCCCCGGTTCGAATCTCAGCCAGGGCACTATCTGCACAGAGTTTGCATGTTCTCCCCGTGTCTGTGTGGGTTTCCTCTGGGCACTCCAGTTTCCTCCCACGTCCCAAAAACACACAGGTTAGTTAATATGTTTTCCCCTAAATTGCCCATAGACTACAATACATACACTACATACATAGACATATGACTATGGTAGGGATTGCGAGTCCCTCTGAGGGACAGTTAATGACGTGACAGTATACTCTGTACAGCGCTGTGGAAGATGATGGCGCTATATAAATACTAAATTTATATAAATAAATAAAATTTATATAAATAATAAAATAATAATAGCGGAGCCAAGCTCAGGTGCTCGACGCTGAGCGACATTACAGAGGGTGAGCACTGTTGAGACACTGGCAGTTAGTAATATAAACTGCTCTCTCAGTAAAGCAGTGTGGAAAGTTTGTCAGCAATATATAAATGATTCATCTATAAAAAAATTATTTCCAAGCTGTTCACTGTATTTGTAAGTCTGTCTGCCCAAGACACGCACCCTCCTGCCCCGACCCACTGTGATTGGCTGCCGCGATTGGCCACGTATTGTAGCATGGCGCGAGCTCCATCATGTCCTGTGCAGCATAGCTCGTGCCACCAGCTAGTAATGTTCACTCTGCACAGTACCACAAATACCGCGATTACCTTGCAATTTATTTATGCGGCATGAAGTTCCACCCATCATTTCTAGAAAATCACAATGGCTTTGTACATAACGCCGATCACACGTGCTATCACACCAGAATGCATAGAAAATAGATGTAAATTGCATTCAGAACACAGCACATTTGCAACTTACAGTGAAAATAGGCTTTAAAGAGACACTGAAGCAAAAAAAAATATATGATATAGTGAATTGGTTGTGTACTATGAATAATTACTAGAAGATTAGCAGCAAAGAAAATATTCTCATACTTTTATTTTCAGGTATATAGTGTTTTTTCTAACATTGCATCATTCTATAATATGTGCAGATTACACAACACTCAGCATTCAAAATGAGTCTTTCAGAGCAGTCTGTGAAGTAATGACCTCTCCTCTAGCAGAGAAAAAGTAAACAGTTCACTTACAGTTGAGATAATAAAAGTCAGATAACAGCCCTCTCCAGGACTAAACTTAGTCGGAGAGCTTAATGGCTTGTTTGCATAGAGGTAACAACTGGAGTTTCTCAACTCTTCCTGTACTGGAAACAATTAGACTGATGTATCTGATCTTAATGTTTTATTTCTTAGCTGTACTACACATACAAAACACATAATTTTTTTTTTTGCTTCAGTGTCTCTTTAATACTACCTGTAATGTACTGTGAGAGAGGGAGAGGAAATTGTTAGCACAGAATCATGTGACAGGAAGCTACAGTCCTACATCAAAGTGCTAGTAGTGGCTTTTAAGAATCTGGCTATACTGTAGTACAAAAACCTTTGACAAAAGATACAAGTCAATCCTGCACTGTTGCAGTAATAAACCTTTTTTTATCCATTCTATTACCTCAAGTTGTACATAAAACTGCAAATATATTTACCTGTTTTTGACAATGTTTTGTGGCATTCCCCCCTTTACAACACTGACATTTTACAAGCAGTGAAATAAATACCTTGTAATATTTAATGAAGGAATCAGTGAGAGGGGAGGCTCTCTCTAATTATTTCTGATGTCTGGAACATCCACTGAACCTCCAGATCTTCAGTGATATGAACATGCTATTAGTGATAATGACTGCTAACAAAATATGTAATTTTCATAATAGGATCACACTTCAGTAGCAATTGCAGGGTTAATATTCCGTACATGCCACTGAATCGCATGCAAAGGCATCACCAAAGCAAGAGCCGGCTCGTAATTATATACATGATTTAACCTTGATGTGATCCATACCTATTCCGCTAATTTCCAAAGATTCTTACTAAATCATGGCAACATAATTAATGTGAAAAGAGGATGTCGTTATAATTGTCCATGCAAGGCCAAAATAGATTTCTGCAAAGAAGCGGAGAGCTTTTTATCCTGAATTTTGTATTTATTTTTTCTATTTTTTTCTACCACTTGATTTGTCATACTATACCAGGAAAATATATTTCAAAGTGTATCTTCGGTTTCAATTATAAAAAAACCCTATATATATATATATATATATATATATATATATATATATATATATATATATATATATATATATATATATATATATATATATATATATATATATAGAGAGAGATATAGAGATATATAAATAGATATATAGATATATATATATAGATATATATATATAGATATATATATATATATATATATATATATATATATATAGTAAGACTAAAAAAGTAAGAGTAAAAAAGTTAACTGAATTTCAAAGTAAATTATCTTTGCAAAACTGCTATTATGGGTTCACCGAGTAACACAAAGTGCATCTTTCCCCACTAATTAGTAATATTTACAAGCCCAACAGCAGCTATTGCTATTAATGTTTATTATTATCTGAAGGCATAAACAGCAAAGGGTGGAGATGTTTACAAAGAGTTTTCAATCTGTAAACTGATCAGTTCTCTCCAACTTTCGGACTTGATGGCCTATTGTCTTTTCTGCTATTAAAATGAAATGGTATTATACTTACTTAATGAGGACATTAGATCATCTACATGGTATGGTTTCTTATCCCATAATTCCCTCTGCTATGGTCAGTCTCCAGTAGTGCAGAATCAAGGCTTTAGTGGGTCCAAAGTTGGGTTCCCATCAGGGGGATTTAAGTAGTACTCCGATACTAAGCTCAAAAGGGGTGGATCAGGTTATTAGGGCGCTGAGATCGGCAGGCTTCTAATAGACACCTGTGTTAATTACTGGTAATAAATAATGGTTGTAGCAGATTGTTACTGAAGATGGATGTGCTTTGTGTAGAAGAAATTAACCCCTCTCCAATGGGAGAGATTGTATGGGTTTTGCTACAGCAGGTGGCAATCAAAAAGTGTATGGCTACCTTTACAAATGTTGATACCTGTGGCACAAACATGAAGGCCTCTAACTATATTTGGTTGAGCTATTGTCTGGGAATATTATTATATTATTATGATGTACTTGCATACTGCTGACTCAGAGACTAGTGTCCCTGGCATAGTCTGAAGTGATGGAGAAGCCATCTATTTTATCAGTATGTTTTTGGAATGTAAAGAATTGTGTGGGGGCGGAGGCAGAGAAAGGTGATCATCTATGGATCAGGGTGAAAGCCACGTGATAACAGAGATTCAATTTGGAACTTTTTGTTGAATAGTGATACCACAGTCTACATTTTCAAGGAAACACACAGCTGATACCCAATTTGGACATATGAATTATGTGTAAGTGTAAAGCTCTGCGATCCATCCATCACTACAAAGACTGCCAGTAAAAGACTGACCCATCCACTGATTTACTGTACCTCTGCAATAATCTCAGACTATGGAAAGAATTTATGAAAACTAAGGCAGAGATAAAGCAGAAACCCTGACACCAAAAATAATCCATATGTGAACATTCCTGACAGTATTAGAAAAATGACTAAATATGGATATATGTTACATGCAACACCAAAGTTTCCTTAGGACAAGTGTTCATAAATGTGGACAATACAGTAGAGTCTCAACTGGGATCAGTTGATGCCGTGGGAGTGTGCTTTCTGGTTGCTTGAGACTCAATATTAAAATTATGCCTACCTATTACTGTATTATAACCCTACTATATATACATTCCAGGAACTTTGAATTAAATATTAAAATACAGTAATTGACAAGACACAGAACATTTATATTGCTCTTTTCTCCTGGCGGACTCAAAGCACTAGAGCTGCAGCCACTAGGAAGCGCTCTATAGGCAGTAGCAGTGTTAGGGAGTCTTGCACAAGGTCTCCTACTGAATAGGTGCAGGCTTACTGAAAAGAAAGTATTTTAACCTTGGGGAAGCCATGGAACGCAATCTTTATGAACAGCAGAGCCCACAAACAGCCTAAGAAGTTAGCCTTCACCACCGTAAGTACTGCCGCGATTAGTGCTCGTTGGTTGAGACTGCTGGCTAGCTGGTGGTTAGTTGAGTTCCAGATAACTGGAACTCTATTGTATTTTTCTTCTTAGAAAAGCAAATAAAAATAGATAAATACAATTTCCCTATCCTATTAACTCCTTTGCTTCTATTAAAGCCTGCTGATTTCATTCAATGTATATCTTGATAGTAGCAGAGCTGTCTAAATATACACATAATCACCCAGGACTCCACTGACTCTTTGCCAATATAGGACACTGGATGTCAATATTAGCAATACTCATCGGGCCGCTGAATCCCAGTGAATCGAAAAGAATTATCACAGCAGATAACACAATAAATTGGGGGAAGAAAACATGTTTCTGTCGTTCAATATTGCTTTTGTATGAGACACAGAGGATTTCAGTTACGAGGATCGGTCTATGGAGCTTACACTGCATTTAAGATGTCTGGTCCTGCGTAATGTCATGTGTGTGAGGCTGCAAAAAAGAGCTTCCATAATCAGTTTGTCATTGTGGAATGGGAGGAAGCTACTGAAGAACCTAATCTGATGCTCACAGAAACCTAATTCAAAGATATGTGAGAAACCTGGCCTAGAAAATGGCAGGGTAATGAAAATGTAAGGTTTTTAAAGTGGATCTGTCAGTAAAATGATACCTCTTCACTGTCCACTCACTTGCCCACACAGTTCTGTTAAAACGGTACATTTAAAATAAACAGTAAAATATCATTTTGCATGAAATGACTGCTCTGGGCTCGTATGGTTTCCAGTCTGTTATCAGCTCACAAAGTCTAGGCCTCCAGTAACATGAGGGATTTCTGGCAGAGCAAAGGATAAACTGCAGCTAACTGTATGCATTACTGGATGCACATTGGATTATTGTGGCTCTGTACAACTAACATGCTGACACATCATTGCATTTCAGTGGCTGTGGAGGTGTGGTTAGCTTACAAGGACAACAAAGGATGATTTGAATATTCAAGAGTAATGCATCATGGGAGACATCATATGCTCACTCCAACCTGAATTATCGCAAATACCTTCTGCTTTATGGTACCCATACACGGTACAATAAAAACGTTAAATGTTTGCGTTTATTCAACCGAAATGATCGAATCTAATGAAAGTACAAAATAATCTTTTTCTTTGATCAAGAAAAACAAACGATTAACCTCTTTTTTTCTATAAAAATCCAATCAGACATGTAGGAAATATCTTTATATTCGACCTAATGGAATAATCGAAGGACATTATGAGCACCTTTAAGAAGGCAAACTTTTGATGTCACTTCCGGAAGTGACGTTAGCCGTTAGAGCGAGAAGTCTGCGAAGGAACGCATGGAAGAAGGTATGTATCTGCCCGCCGCTGCCCGCTGCCCACACACTGTAACTAGCTGGAGGGGAGCGCAGAGGGGAGAGCCCCGAGGTAAGGGAGAGGGGGGAACTTCCCCTCTCCCCGCCGACTGTGGCCAAGGCTTTCCCCTCATGCTGCCACCCCTCCAGCCCCCACAAAACGGCCACGAGCGGGCCCCAGAGGAGGGGGGGACCAGCTCTGAAATTCTGCAGGGGGGCCCGGCGGGGCCTAGTTACGCCCCTAATAGTGTATGTATCGTAGTCTAGGGCCACTATAGGGGGAAGCCAATTAACTTATCTGTATGTTTTTGGGATGTGGGAGGAAACCCGAGTGCCCGTAGAAAGCCCACACAGACACAGGGAGAACATACAAACTCCATGCAGATAGTGAGCTGGCTGGAATTTGAACAGGGGACCCTGCGCTGCAAGGTGAGAATGTGAAACACTACACCACCGTGTCTGTATTTTTGCAATAAATTACTAGGAATATATACAATTGGTGCGGGGAAATATTATTTTCCTTCATATGCAGGCAGCTTTACATTGCAAAAAGTGACTCGCATACATATGTTAAATGGCTCAGTAGGTGACTACCGATGAGTGACATTTACAGTATTAACAAGTACAATTTCATTTCACTGCTGCCACTTCTGTGTTATGTTATGAGACCCTCTGGCTGGAATAAGAAAAGCAGTGAAATTCTAATTAAAAACACAAAGATAAGTTCCAATTACACAACATCCTCTGTCCTCCTGAATTGTACTGTATAGTTCAGAATTTGGCCTAATAACATTTCATATCCTGCTTTCCAGGAAATTCTAGCGATGCTGTTGAGGAAAGTGTACTTACCAGTTTAACAATTTCACTAATACCATTTCAATTAGCTTTTAAAATCCCTTCAGTGATGAAAAAGAAGCATATTAACAACATTGTGCTCTTCAAATATTAAATATATGTCCAAACCAGGCAAAACTGAATCTGTAGGTTTGCATTTCTAACTAATCTCTTGATGCATTGCTCAGTCAGACTATCTATGTGAAAAGGGCAATTTACTCAGTGGAACCGGTTGAAGCTAGATTTACCTGTGTGGAAGATGCACTGCTGGTAGATTCTCTAGTATTTTCTGTCATGTTGTTCCAATCAGTAAAGCTATTGTGACAGAGATTAATAAACCAGCACAGGGAGCCATGTAGGACACTGCTGGCACCTACTCAACCTCCTGTCATTGCTCCTCCCACTGCATAGCTCTATTCATTTTGATTGGATGGTGCCGTTAAGGGCTAGAGATGCTGTCCCCTCCCACAAGATGCAGACTCCTTGTTTGACATGGAATATCGTACCAGTATCCTCTATATTGCCAATTATGTTTTCATAGATACATACACTTGAGGGTCTGTTTGCAGTATCCCAATCATAGAGGAGGTGAAGCTCATGTGCTGGTAAAAGTAAGACCACAGCACATCATACGATTGGCAGAATGGACCATTGGCTGCAGATTGTTTTCAGAACAGGTCCTCCACAACAAATATAGAAAGTTTGCAGGCAATCTTGCTACTATAGGCCCTTTCACCCCCTTACCGTGGTTTGTTGCAGAAGGAGTGATATTCCTATTTGGCTATCACATTGATTTTGGTGTGGCACGGTGCAGCAATGTCATGATGATGCAAGAGTAACTGCGCATTTCACCCAGCAGTTAGGAATACTTTCATTGGAAAGTATGGCTCACTGTATGGTTGCCCCATGGCAATAACACTCAGCGTGACCTTGCGATTAGGAGGGGGAGGGGGATTTAAGGGGTGGCACTTGCTCTACATAAATTATAAAAATTACATTTCCTGCATAGATCATAAGGTTGACATTCACTTGCGACAATAAGGGGTTATCTCTGCCTCTAAGAGTGAAAGTGTTTACACTAGAGCATTACATCAAGTTCAAGCAGTGAGTCAGCTCATTTAAATACTAGAATAATTGCGGTGATGTCTACATTATAGAGTTATTACATGTATTGCACAGTGAACGATATATACATGACAATCTAAAGATTGTTTTTTGTTTTTTTTAAAGTAGTGTTACTCTTTAAAGCTGTCTGTGTTTTCCGACTCAATTTATTGCTCTGAAATTCAATCGAGTCTTTAAGCCCAGTGCTAGGTAGACGGTCCCTCCAGTCCCCAAAGGATCTCCTTGCTAGGCCACGTGATTTGGAATTGATACTGTATTTAGTTTAACAAACAAAAAAGCCGTCCAGTGATTGCTGTCTGAAAGAGTAATGCAGCCTTTTTTCATTTCAGGAAAGGGAGTGTCTACGCTTCTTTATTCCACTTGACCCTGAAAGGCCGATTCAATAGAAGGAATTCAAGCTTACAACATCTTTGTAATATTTCAGCTCTGAGCTGTCATTTTAGCACAACTTAGCCCATAATTAATGCTGATTGCCCAGGCCCCTACTTTGTCACATGGCTTCAGAACAGCACAGCCTTTCTACTTTTGTGGCAGCAAAGGGATTTAAAAAGGCCCAAATGGCTCAAAGGAAATGAGGAGCTAGATAATAAGAACGACTCGTGTTCAATCAAGAAAAAAATCTAGGCTCAATGAGCGCTTAAAGGCCAAACTCCTATGAAGAAAGAGAATGACATACACACTTGCAGAAAATGTACATTAAGTACGTGTCTTTCCCCCTAATTATCTGACTGCTGTTAGCATTTTTACAGCTGGCCAGATCTATCATATTACCGGTTGTCTCACACACTTCTCCATAACATAACTTGTTAACAGCTGTTTGACAACACGGCTCAGTGGAAATACAAAGACCTATACATTAAAGGAAAATTTGCACCTTGCTCTATGTGTCTTATTAATGTTAGGACATTCATTACCGCAGCTGTTCATGGAAGGGAAAAAAATGAATGCAAATCTGCTTCGCTGGGCTAAATCAGAAAGTTCCCTATTATACATTCAGGTTGAAAATAATCCCACAGAAAGGAATCAGTATAGAGTTTTATTAATATCACACGGAGATGAACAAAATAAAAATTAATTAGGAATAAAATGTTGTTCTTTCTTTATAGAGTTGTGTTGCTTCTAAAATGTAAGGTGATGATTTACAGCAGTAACTGGCATTATAAGTAATGGTATTAATAAGGAATATTTACGTGCTCATCAGTGCCACCAAATAGAAGAATTCAATATAGACACGTACCGAGATGCAGAATCGATGGGAGTACAACAAAAATAATGCAGCACTGTATGCAGCCATCCACATAATATTTTGTAAACTGATCAATCCCTAAAGTATCCATTAATCATGTCACATGTTCTTCTCATAAACCATTTCTTCTTGAATCTCTTGTATGTTTAAGAAACTACTGCAAAATTACCATGAACAAGTTATGAAGCGCACAGTGCGCAAATAGCACAACCTGTGTTATGTACATAATGCATGCCTGGCTAGTATAATGCACGTTACCCCCATTTGCATAGTGCATGTTACTGGTAATAGTAAGTGCCCTAAGGTAATGTGGGTGCTCAGGTCATGGTCACTGGATCAACAAAGGCATATAGAGTAAGTATGGGTTTGGCACTCCATGTAAATTCAAAGGTCTTTATTTTCTGCTACTCTTTATCAAGGAACACAATAGGAGAACATTTGCACCAGAAAAACACTGGTAACAGTGTGCATGGTCGAGTAGTGTGCCACAGGTACCTGTGGTTCAGCTGCCGGTAAGTTGGGCACAAGGCAAGCCAAATGACGGCTCTCCCTGCTACTGCTAAACTCCGCGGTGACGTTAAATACTATTCCCCCTCCGAGATGTAGCGACTCAGAGGGAGATGTAATTCGGGGTCTGGATCCCTGAATAACTGTTGCGAGGGGTGTGCATCACAGCAATGCTGCTAGGACGATGCCCAGCTTTGTCACTGAGTGCTGTGCGCCGATGTTACCGGTTTCGGTGTGCCACTACATTCTGCGCAACTCCCTACATAACTTGCTTAAGTACTAGGAAAATTGCCATACACTACCTGGGCATGGCATTTTTTACTGCAGTTTTGTACCTATGCTCCATAATGCCTAGACACTGGATTAGGAACGTTGAAGCCTATTTATAAATAGTAATTGATTGCCTTATTACATCTCACTCTGCATCATCGCTGCTTGCAGCAGTCTGCAAAAAGCGACATCAGCCTGTTGCCACAGAAAACTGTTGCAGTGGTTCCTCCTCTGGCTGCCAGCTCCCTGCATGTGACCTATCTGACCAATGAGGGAACTGGAGAATAACTCCTTCCTTCAATTGTTGGCTTGGGGTTAACGGGGAGTCACTTTTTTCAGTAGGGGGGCTTTTGTTCACTGGCTATTACAAGCTCCTCTGTCACTGCACAGACATGCAATGAACCTGCTGAGGGATGCAATGCAGCACTAGTGATGTGCTATACTGCAAGTCTAAAAATCCAACACCAGCATTTGTTAGTGCTAAATATGCAACGTAACAGTTCACATTCTTCACATTCTCCACAAATGTTAAGTTACTGTACCAAGGCTCAAATAATCCAACAAAAGTTTGTACCCTTCTTCACTTTACTAGAAACAAAGAGGCGCTAAGGACTGGTTCACACTGCAGGCGTTTTCGGCTTTTTTTCGCCCACGTGTGGTTTTTAAAAACGCCCCCTGACCACGTGGACAATGAATGTCAATGAGAAGGTTCAAATCAGCGCGGGTCGTGCAGTGTGCTGCTAGCAAAGTGGTGCGTCTACCATTTTTGAGGTGATTCTGCCTCAATGGTAAGTATAGGAGAAACGAAACACAAAATAGCTTTGTGTAGCGATTGCGTTTGTGTTTTTAAGAATAAATACATTGTATTTATTCTTTTCTGGGTCAAAGAGTTCACTTCCTGACTTGCGTCAGGGAGTGAATTACAAAACCGCTCAGAAAAAATGCTCGGAAAACCGCTAAGCACACAAACGAATCGCCCACCAAAGCGTCGGGAATCAGAAAACAAGACGCCTCAAAAACAGCCCAACGCGGACGGACACCCGAGTCGAATGCAATGTGAACAAGGCCTAAGAAACTGGGAACAGTTGACTAGAGCAGCCAATCAGTGTTCTGTGTTTCTATTGATTAGATGGCATTTAATTGGTTGCTCTGGAAAGCTACCTTGTACATTTACATCAAAGTGCTTTTTTTTATTAAATATATTTTTTCTAATGAGCCTGACTACAATCAAAGAAAATTAATGAACAATGAGAGAGAAGAAATAAAATAGCAAGTCAAAATTATCAGATTATTATTAATTTTTATTTTTTTTTAGTAAAAGCACAAGAAAATATTGGGTAGAGTTCCACTAGAAACCCTCTTAATGCTAAGCTACTAGCTGTCTCCACGTGAAAAACCTCCTAACACCGCATGTAAATGTTTCAGTACATGGAATAGCTGAGATATTTCACATCTTTGTCTACATTTCCTAAAAAGCACTAATTAGCTGTTTTCTTTCCTTACTGCCTGAGCTATTTGAGGCTTAAGTTGGGATAAGTGCCTAAAGGTTTTGGATATGACATTCTCCAAGTAATGTGTGTAAGGGAGGAAAGCAGATGATGGTGGCACACTGAGCAGTCTGGATAGAAATACATTTGTATTCTCTCTAGACAGAAAACAGCTCAGGGATTGATGTGCCCACCCAGACCCGCCTCCTAACACCAGGAAGCTCTAACTTATCAGACAAGTGAGAAGGGGCAGTGGCTGCACTGCTGGAGAGAAATCAGCCCTGCAATCTATGTGAACAGAGAGTGACAATAAAGTACACCTGTCATTACAGAGCTATGGAGGCTGCCATCTTTATCTCCTTTTTAAAGTTCTAAACTCATTCTGCACTGCACATGTTTCTGGCTGTAATGCTAATGCAGTCATTTGCCTGAAATACACATGGAGATCAATAAAGCTTGAAAACAAGAACACTTGATTTGTATACTTGCCCTAATCAAATTATTTAGAAGATTGCGTCCTTCACTGTTATAATAAATAACTTCAAGTGAGTACGTGATTGCAGCCTGCCCAAAATAAAGCAATGCATGGTGATGTAGTACAGCGTCAGTCAACATTTTCACAGCATGTACCTTTTATGAAAGACAATGCTTGCCAAATACCCCAAAATGTGGGAAATATCATCTCAAGTATTCATTGATAGATAAATATATTTATGCGACATATGCCATAATTATGGATACATGCTTTTTGAGCATTCCTTTATTTTAATGAACTGATACACTTATTTGGTTATTTCATTCATATTTTTCTTTTTTTTCAAAACATTATATCGGTAGAAAAAACGTTTTGTAAAAAAGAATACCTTTTAATACAGATGTTTTCCATACATTAAAATGTACTATCATGGATTGGTACTATCATGGATTGACTGTGACTAATTTCAAGTGCACCTGAGATAAAACTCAGCCCTTCAGGCTGTGGGCTCTCTTGCCATCTCCCAGCTGGCCGCTTCGGTAACTTGCTTCAGTCGCACTTTGTCGCGCATGCGCAGCCTGTCCTGTCGGGCTTCTATAGCCAGTAGTGTTGGGCGAACATCTAGATGTTCGGGTTCGGGCCGAACAGGCCGAACATGGCCGCGATGTTCGGGTGTTCGACCCGAACTCCGAACATAATGGAAGTCAATGGGGACCCGAACTTTTGTGGTTTGTAAAGCCTCCTTACATGCTACATACCCCAAATTTACAGGGTATGTGCACCTTGGGAGTGGGTACAAGAGGAAAAAAAAATTTAGCAAAAAGAGCTTATAGTTTTTGAGAAAATCGATTTTAAAGTTTCAAAGGGAAAACTGTCTTTTAAATGCGGGAAATGTCTGTTTTCTTTGCACAGGTAACATGCTTTTTGTCGGCATGCAGTCATAAATGTAATACATATAAGAGGTTCCAGGAAAAGGGACCGGTAATGCTAACCCAGCAGCAGCACACGTGATGGAACAGGAGGAGGGTGGCGCAGGAGGAGAAGGCCACGCTTTGAGACACAACAACCCAGGCCTTGCATGAGGACAAGAAGCGTGCGGATAGCATGCTTTGTACCACCATGCAGTCATAAATGTAATAAAGATAAGTGGTTCAATAAACAGGGACCACGCGGCAACGCTAACCCAGCAGCAGCACACGTGATGGAACAGGAGGAGGCGCAGGAGGAGAAGGCCACGCTTTGTGAGACACAACAACCCAGGCCTTGCATGAGGACAAAAAGCGTGCGGATAGCATGCTTTGTACCGCCATGTAGTCATAAATGTAATAAAGATAAGAGGTTCAATAAACAGGGACCACGCGGCAACGCTAACCCAGCAGCAGCAGCAGCAGCAGCACACGTGATGGAACAGGAGGAGGCGCAGGAGGAGAAGGCCACGCTTTGTGAGACACAACAACCCAGGCCTTGCATGAGGACAAAAAGCGTGCGGATAGCATGCTTTGTACCGCCATGTAGTCATAAATGTAATAAAGATAAGAGGTTCAATAAACAGGGACCACGCGGCAACGGTAACCCAGCAGCAGCAGCAGCAGCAGCAGCACACGTGATGGAACAGGAGGAGGCGCAGGAGGAGAAGGCCACGCTTTGTGAGACACAACAACCCAGGCCTTGCATGAGGACAAAAAGCGTGCGGATAGCATGCTTTGTACCGCCATGTAGTCATAAATGTAATAAAGATAAGAGGTTCCATAAACAGGGACCACGCGGCAACGGTAACCCAGCAGCAGCAGCAGCAGCAGCAGCACACGTGATGGAACAGGAGGAGGCGCAGGAGGAGAAGGCCACGCTTTGTGAGACACAACAACCCAGGCCTTGCATGAGGACAAAAAGCGTGCGGATAGCATGCTTTGTACCGCCATGTAGTCATAAATGTAATAAAGATAAGAGGTTCCATAAACAGGGACCACGCGGCAACGGTAACCCAGCAGCAGCAGCAGCAGCAGCAGCACACGTGATGGAACAGGAGGAGGCGCAGGAGGAGAAGGCCACGCTTTGTGAGACACAACAACCCAGGCCTTGCATGAGGACAAAAAGCGTGCGGATAGCATGCTTTGTACCGCCATGTAGTCATAAATGTAATAAAGATAAGAGGTTCCATAAACAGGGACCGGCAACGGTAACCCAGCAGCAGCAGCAGCAGCAGCAGCAGCAGCACACGTGATGGAACAGGAGGAGGCGCAGGAGGAGAAGGCCACGCTTTGTGAGACACAACAACCCAGGCCTTGCATGAGGACAAAAAGCGTGCGGATATAGCAGCAATGCTTTTTGCCGCCATGCAGTCATAAATGTAATACAGATGAGAGGTTCAATAAACAGGGACCGGAAACGCTAAACCATCCCAGATGTTCATCGGTCATGTTACTTGGTTGGGGTCCAGGAGTGTTGCGTAGTCGTTTCCAATCCAGGATTGATTCATTTTAATTTGAGTCAGACGGTCTGCATTTTCTGTGGAGAGGCGGATACGCCGATCTGTGATGATGCCTCCGGCAGCACTGAAACAGCGTTCCGACATAACGCTGGCTGCCGGGCAAGCCAGCACCTCTATTGCGTACATTGCCAGTTCGTGCCAGGTGTCTAGCTTCATGCCCGGTTTCAGGTCCAGCGGTGCCAGCCACAAATCCGTCTGTTCCTTTATTCCCCTCCAAATTTCCTCCCCTGTGTGCTGCTTATCCCCAAGGCAGATCAGCTTCAGCAACGCTTGCTGACGCATGCCAACAGCTGTGCTGCACTGCTTCCACGATCCTACTGCTGCTGGTGCTGGGTTAGCATTTCCGGATGAGGTACAGCTTTGAGATGCGTTGGAGGAGAAGGAGTCAGAGAGGTAGGTGCTGCTGTTGTTATCCAGCTGTTTGCGGCGTGGGCAACACCCGCGCCGTAGCAGGTGAGGAATCGCTGCCAGGCTCCACAAGGTTCACCCAGTGCGCGGTAAGGGAGATGTATCGACCCTGGCCGAACGCACTCGTCCAGGTGTCAGTGGTGAGGTGAACCTTGCAGGCAACGGCATTCTTCAAGCTTCGGGTTATTTAGCTGACCACGTGCTCATGCAACTCAGGCACTGCAGAGCGCGCAAAGTGGTAGCGGCTGGGAACAACGTAACGTGGGATGGCCACTGACATCATGCCCTTGAAGCTGTTTGTCTCCACCACTCGATATGGCAGCATTTCGCAGGCCAGAAGCTTGGCTATGCTGGCTGGCTGTTACTGCCACGGCCCGGGGGTCATTTGCTGGCAATTTCCTCTTGTGCTCAAACATCTCAGAGACAGACAACTCAACCGTAGCGCTGCACACCGAAGGGCTGTTGGTTGTTGTGTTTGATGAACACTGGGAGACCTCAAGAGCACTAGTCCGGAAAGTGACAGTGTCAGCATCGTCTGATGTTTGTGAATGTTGTGAACCACGCAATGGCTGGGCTACTGCTGCTGCTGAGGCGGGTCTGGTGGTGAGTCTGGTGAACCCAAGGGAGGCAGTGTTGCTGGTGGTACCCTGTCCTGCCGCGTTTGCCCACAGAGTGGGATGTTTGGATAGAATGTGGCGGCTCATGCTGGTGGTGGAGAGGTTGTTAATACTTTTCCCCCTGCTCAGGCGGGTCTTGCACACCTTGCAAATCGCCATGGTAACATCCTCAGTGCAGTCTTCAAAGAAAGCCCAGACTTTAACTGGCTGAGGACTCGGACCTCGTGCGTGATGTGCTGGTGCTGCTTAACCCACTGCTGGACGCTTGAGAGGTCATCCAAGTAATTATCTGGTCCTGTTCTTTTGGATCTGTGAGGGTTGTTGTCCTGGACAACATGGGCAGTATTGAGTGGGTTTTCTTGGGTGCTCCCCTGTGGCCTGTACGTGAACCGTCAGGGGAAACACCTCTTCCCTTGCCCCTCCCTCTTTCACCGGATTTCTTCCTCATTTCACTTATCCTTAAAGTACACGCTGACTGGCAGCAGTACAGTGGCAGTACAGAAATGCTATACAGTGGTGGGTGAGCGGTGTACCACTATTGTCAGCAGTGACACAGAGCACAATGCTATACAGTGGCGGGTGAGCGGTGTACTACTGTTCCCAGCAGACACAGAGTGGAAGTAAACACAATGCTATATAGTGTGGCTGAGCCGTGTACACAGAGTGGCATTAAACACAATGCTATATAGTCTGCTATATAGTCACCCCGAACAGGGTGATGTTCTGCAGAACCCGAACAGTGGCAAACACTGTTCGCCCAACACTACTGGGAGGGAACGCAGATTTTAGTACCTAAACACACGATACAACATGTTTTCCGGGGTCGGACTCTGAGGCACATACAGATGGTCCCGATCATCATCCTCATCATACAACTCTTCTCCTGAGTCTGACCCACCCACCACCTCTGCCACCCCAACATCCCCAGACACAGACCCCTCATCGTCCTCAACATTAACTTGGGATGCTGGCCTGAGCCAGACCTCCTCCTCCACATCAGGCCCCATCATCTCCTCAATGGCAGCCCTCATTAATCGCTCTGGCGACGGACTGATGGACACAACGTTCTCCTCCGGGGAGGGCTGCTGCTGACCACTGGCTGCTGGGGTGGATGTTATAGCTTGCGTGGGGCGTTGGCTGTTGCTGTTGTTGGGAGTGCTGCTCACAGCGGAGGTCTCTGGGGAACTCATGTTGAGCTCATATAGTGGTTGACGGTGAGTGGAGTATTACTGATCCCAGCAATATACACACTGACTGGCAGAGTACGCAATGCTATATAGTGTGGCTGAGCGGTGTACACAGAGTGGCAGTAAACACAATGCTATATAGTCTGGCTGAGCGAGCGGTGTACTACTGTTCCCAGCAGAATCAGAGTGGCAGTAAACAATGGTATATAGTCTGGCTGAGCGGTGTACACAGAGTGTCAGTAAACAATGGTATATAGTCTGGCTGAGCGAGCGGTGTACTACTGTTCCCAGCAGAATCAGAGTGGCAGTAAACAATGGTATATAGTCTGGCTGAGCGGTGTACACAGAGTGTCAGTAAACAATGGTATATAGTCTGGCTGAGCGAGCGGTGTACTACTGTTCCCAGCAGAATCAGAGTGGCAGTAAACAATGGTATATAGTCTGGCTGAGCGGTGTACACAGAGTGTCAGTAAACAATGGTATATAGTCTGGCTGAGCGGTGTACACACAATGCTATATAGTCTGCTATATAGTGTCAGTAAACAATGGTATATAGTCTGGCTGAGCGAGCGGTGTACTACTGTTCCCAGCAGAATCAGAGTGGCAGTAAACAATGGTATATAGTCTGGCTGAGCGGTGTACACAGAGTGTCAGTAAACAATGGTATATAGTCTGGCTGAGCGAGCGGTGTACTACTGTTCCCAGCAGAATCAGAGTGGCAGTAAACAATGGTATATAGTCTGGCTGAGCGGTGTACACAGAGTGTCAGTAAACAATGGTATATAGTCTGGCTGAGCGAGCGGTGTACTACTGTTCCCAGCAGAATCAGAGTGGCAGTAAACAATGGTATATAGTCTGGCTGAGCGGTGTACACAGAGTGTCAGTAAACAATGGTATATAGTCTGGCTGAGCGGTGTACACACAATGCTATATAGTCTGCTATATAGTGTCAGTAAACAATGGTATATAGTCTGGCTGAGCGAGCGGTGTACTACTGTTCCCAGCAGAATCAGAGTGGCAGTAAACAATGGTATATAGTCTGGCTGAGCGGTGTACACAGAGTTTCAGTAAACAATGGTATATAGTCTGGCTGAGCGGTGTACACAGAGTGTCAGTAAACAATGGTATATAGTCTGGCTGAGCGGTGTACACAGAGTGTCAGTAAACAATGGTATATAGTCTGGCTGAGCGAGCGGTGTACTACTGTTCCCAGCAGAATCAGAGTGGCAGTAAACAATGGTATATAGTCTGGCTGAGCGGTGTACACAGAGTGTCAGTAAACAATGGTATATAGTCTGGCTGAGCGGTGTACACAGAGTGTCAGTAAACAATGGTATATAGTCTGGCTGAGCGGTGTACACAGAGTGGCAGTAAACACAATGCTATATACTCTGGCTGAGCGAGCGGTGTACTACTGTTCCCAGCAGACACAGAACAGTGAACAGAATGCTATATAGTGTGGCTGAGCGAGCGGTGTACCACTATTCCCAGCAGACACAGAACAGTGAACAGAATGCTATATAGTGTGGCTGAGCGGGCGGTGTACCACTATTCCCAGCAGACACAGAACAGTGAACAGAATGCTATATAGTGTGGATGAGCGAGCGGTGTACCACTATTCCCAGCAGACACAGAACAGTAAACAGAATGCTATATAGTGTGGCTGAGCGAGCGGTGTACCACTATTCCCAGCAGACACAGAACAGTGAACAGAATGCTATATAGTGTGGCTGAGCGAGCGGTGTACCACTATTCCCAGCAGACACAGAACAGTGCACAGAATGCTATATAGTGTGGCTGAGCGAGCGGTGTACCACTATTCCCAGCAGACACAGAACAGTAAACAGAATGCTATATAGTGTGGCTGAGCGAGCGGTGTACCACTATTCCCAGCAGACACAGAACAGTAAACAGAATGCTATATAGTGTGGCTGAGCGAGCGGTGTACCACTATTCCAAGCAGACACAGAACAGTGAACAGAATGCTATATAGTGTGGCTGAGCGAGCGGTGTACCACTATTCCCAGCAGACACAGAGTGGCAGTAAACAGAATGCTATATAGTGTGGCTGAGCGAGGTACACAGAGTGGCAGTAAACAGAATGCTATATAGTGTGGCTGAGCAAGCGGTGTACTACTATTCCCAGCAGACACAGAGTGGCAGTAAACAGAATGCTATATAGTGTGGCTGAGCGAGGTACACAGAGTGGCAGTAAACAGAATGCTATATAGTGTGGCTGAGCAAGCGGTGTACTACTGTTCCCAGCAGTGACACAATGACAGGGGGGACCCTGGCTAGCGTGGCTGGAGCGCGAACTACCCTGCCTGCCTACCCAAAGCTAAACCCACAGACAAATGGCGGAGATATGACGTGGTTCGGGTATTTATTTACCCGAACCACGTGACCGTTCGGCCAATCAGAGCGCGTTCGGGTCCGAACCACGTGACCCGTTCGGCCAATCACAGCGCTAGCCGAACGTTCGGGGAACGTTCGGCCATGCGCTCTTAGTTCGGCCATATGGCCGAACGGTTTGGCCGAGCACCGTCAGGTGTTCGGCCGAACTCGAACATCACCCGAACAGGGTGATGTTCTGCAGAACCCGAACAGTGGCGAACACTGTTCGCCCAACACTAATAGCCAGCAGCAGAGTGGGCGCAGAGTGGGGCTCCGCATGCATGGTGCGGCGCAATTGAAACAAGTTAACGATGAGCCCACTGGGAGATCAGAGTGGGCCCAGGAGTTGGCGAGTCAGCTCACAGCCTGAAGGGGGCTAGATGAATTTATACTTACCCCCGGGTAATTATACATTTGTTAATTCGTTTTATCTCAGGTTCACTTTAAAGTGAATGGGAACCGCATTTAAAAAAATGAGACAGATACTTACCCAAGGAGAGGGAAGGCTCTGGATCCTATAGAGCCTTCCCGCTCCTCTCCTGGTCCCCTCGTGACAGTGCTGGCTTGCCCGGTAGCAGTATTTGACTAAATTAGTCAAATACTGCTTTATCCTGCTGAAGGAGGCTTCAGAAGTCTTCAGGGAGCCCAAGTGCTCCTGAAGGTGGGCGGCCCTGTACTGCACCTGCGCAAGCACGCTCTCTTGCATGCTCACGCCTGTGCAGTATGGAGCCGCACGTCTTTGGGAGGACACGGCTCCCGAAGACTTCAAAATACCCTTTCGGCGGAGAATTGAAATGGGGGGAGCAAGCACAGGATAGAGAGCACCGAGCGAGGAGACGGAAGGCTCTATACGACCCAGAGCCTTCCCTCTCCTTAGGTAAGTATTTGCTTCATTTTTTTTTAAATGCGGTTCCCATTCACTTTAAGTACCTCCTGAGCCAAACAGAAATGTTCCCCTTACTTTTTATATATTACATGGTGAGAAGACCCAGGGAATGCTGTCCCAAGTGAAAATCTCACTATCTGAGAGAATCTGCTCAGCTGCCTGTGCAGACAGGCAGCGTTTTGACCACTGTTCACGTCTGCATTCTGCAGGTCTCTTTAAGAGAGACCTTCTGTCAGTTCTGCAGCTTGTGTTGCTGAGGAATTTGCATACATTAGTCATGCAAATCCCTTACCTGCCTTCTTTTGATGACTGGCACTATAAAAGCATTCTGCTCCCAGAATGCTTTGCTGGACATTTCCCTTCCATGGTCTGTTCCTGATGGACACTGCTGGAGTGTCAGCCGTTGCTATGTAGTATACACTCCTAGTGAGTGTCAGCCATGCTACTTCTCGTTGAAGATTAGTTTAGAGTTATTCGTGGGACTGCGCTAGGCAGATTCCCTAGTCTAGTTAGGATTGTATTATTTGTATTGCCTGTTCTGTCTGTCTGTGGGGTGCTAACCAGAGCAGCGGTTGCTACTGGTAGGCCCTTCTGTTCTGTTATCATCTTCTCTGGATCGCACTAGTCTCTTTGCGCTAGTGCTGTGGATCCTTCTGTTCTGTCTTCTGGGATCGCGCTAGCCACTTTTCGCTAGCGCTGGGGATCCTTCTGTTCTGTCTCCTGGGATCGCGCTAGCTACTTTTCGCTAGCGCTGGGGATCCTTCTGTTCTGTCTTCTGGGATCACGGTAGCCACTTTTCGCTAGCGCTGGGGATCCTTCTGTCGCTTGTCCCTGTTTTCGTGTGTCTGTCTTGTCTGCTGCGCTTGCTGGAGGCTCGGTGAGGTAACCGTTAAGCAAGCGCTCGCGTCCTTTGTTTCATGTTTGTCTGTTAATGGTTAGTTAGGCGTGCTTGTCTCTATTGTGCTTATCACGTGGAGACCGCGCATAACCACGTGCACTGTTGCGAATGAGTGCGGTGTTCGCGGTTAGCTAGCGTTTGTTATTTTTCGTATCTCCTTATTGTATTATTTGCTGTGCCTTTGCTACTCTCGTGCTCCGCCTTGCTGTAACCTTGTGTCACGTCTGGCAATCGCACCTCTCGCGATCGCGTTCCTGCTTCTTATCTGCTGTGGTGTGTGCACAGTCGCGGGTTGGCGACTAATTTTATGCACACACACACAATCTGTCTCTGTGCTCACTCTCAATCGCTTCTCTTGCGATTGCGTTTCTTCCCTTCGTACAATTCCTGTCTGGCGTGTGTGGTAGGGCAGAGGAGCTGTTCCTCTGCACTCCACAGCTCCACCTGCCGACAGGAATTTCCCTCTGCAGGTGCATAGCACCTAGCCTGGGTGTCCTCAATTATACGCTTGTGGAGGAAATCCGCCGCGTCAGCGCACGTCTCGTGCGCTGACCACGGAGAAGATTCCGCAATCGTTACACTATCTATATGAAGTCTGTATTAGGGAGTATGAAAGTTTATGCAGCTTGAAAATTAACTAATAAAATTCTGCCAAAGTGGAATCCAAACGGTCCATTTACAAGCTGTATACATTTGCATACAACATTTGCATAATACTGCAGTAGCTAGGAATTATTTGCATCTTATTGACCATCCCTAGTCTGTAAGTCCTCCACGGCCCACATGCAATTCACTTTTTCATGTGAGTTTTCTCCTAGGAAATATTTTTTAATCTTCCTATTAAAACAACTTTTAAGCATTTCACAACAAAAAAAAAAAATGTATCAAAAAGTATTTAGAACAATACTATCAAAATTATTTTGAGTATTTTCTTGTTTGTGAGCAACTGAAATAACAATATACTCTGTGAAGTGGGGGCAGCACGGTGGCATAGTGGTTAGTGCTCTCGCCTTGCAACGCTGGGTCCCCGGTTCGAATCCCAGCCAGGTCAACATCTGCAAGGAGTTTGTATGTTCTTCCTGTGTCTGCGTGGGTTTCCTCCGGGCACTCCGGTTTCCTCCCACATCCCAAAACATACAGATAAGTTAATTGGCTTCCCCTTAAATTGTCCCTAGACTGCAGTACTTATACTACACAATTGACATATGACAATGGCAGGGATTAGATTGTGAGCCCCTCAGAGAGACAGTTAAGTGACAAAACAATATACTCTGTACAGCGCGGCGGAAGATGTTGGCGCTTTATAAAGTAATACTGTAGGGGTCGGGGGAAAATGAGTTGAGCTTACACGGGGCTTCTAATGGTCCCCCGCAGACATCCTGTGCCCGCGCAGCCACTCACCGATCTCCGGCACCGCCTCCGGTTCACTTGGTCTGAAAACCACTGCGCCTGCGTTGCCGTGTCCTCGCTCCCGCTGATGTCACCAGGAGCATACTGCGCAAGCACAGACCATACTGGGCCTTTGCTGTATACTCCTGGTGACATCAGCGGGAGCGAGGACATGGCAATGCAGGTGCAGTGGTTTTCAGACTTTAAAGTCTGAAATTCCAGAAGTGAACCGGAGGCGGGGACGGAGCATCGGTGAGTGGCTGCACAGGCACAGGATGTCTGTGGGGGACCATTAGAAGCCCCAGGTAATTTCAACTCATTTTCCCCCGACCCCCTTCTTTAAATAATAATAATAATAAAAGTGCTGCAGGTGCGATCAGCACTATATAACTGCATGAAAATAGTAGTATGTGAATGGACAAACCCTAATCTCAGATTCACCTACAGGTAGCACTGTAGGTGAAATCTAAGTTCACACCTTTTAGTTTAAACCACAGTGCTAATAGCTGTGCAGATGGCTTGGTGTTACAATTTGGAGAAGCTTCAATCATTTTGTAAGGGTTCTGCGTTTATGATTATATGAGTAGTTTTAGAAATACTGAAAATTTCATGGTGTGTAAAAAGGCTCAATACATTTTTAAGTTAAAACCAAGCGTACCGGAGACGAGAATAACTACTCTTACAGATTTGGCTCTGCATTCCCCATACTGCTCCATGCCTCCTCTCACAATCCAATAACAACTCCAATAACAACTCCTCAGACAATTATCAGGTGCGTGATTTCTGTCTGTTGGATCTAACTCAGGGACAGGTGCTGTTTTTGCTACTTAAATTTCCACAACTTAACCAAGAGGAAAGTCTAAAACTTTTATTTGAAACATTTTTTTTATGTTGAGCAAAACTCAATACGGATCCTGTCTACACGAGAGTGTAATTAATATGTTATCATACTCAGAATTCACAAAGTTGGGGAGCATTTCGAGCGGTGAGGAGTCTATTAAATTTTCCATCACCGTGTGCTCTGAAACCAACCGCTTACCATTTAATTTAGAGAAATGTTGCATGCCCTAGTTATGCCCTCAGGCATCCAAACACACGTCCGAAGCATGTTTTTTAGTCCTCAGGAAAGTATTTGTAAATCATGAGTAATGAGTCTGTCTGGATTTGTTGTCAGGATGTTTCCTAATTGCTTCTGGGCTTTAGGCAAAACATTTGGACAGTTATACGTGCTCCAAGCAAAACCAGCAATATTCGTGCACTTCCTAGCCTCTTTTATCAGCAGACGATCATGTCTACCAGGTATGGGAGGCATAATTACATCAAGAAAGTCCAGGAAATAAAATCCCTTTTCAATTTCTGGGAAAATTTAAATACTGAAATTGGTCCAATGTGGAGGTGATACAGTAAAGAAAGAGACTGACAACTGTTTGGGGAGTTTTTCCTTTTTTAAATTTAAATAGATTTAAAACCTGAAGGCATAAGTAGAACTTTCCCAATTCCCCAAAGTCAACTTTGCAGTTACCCAGATAACATCATGTAGTTTAACTGCACTTAAGCATGAAAGTGTGGACTGAACAAGGGAGGGGAATAGCAAGACTGCATAAGCAGTGTAAATCCAAGTTAATAGACTCATTTATCTGAAGAATGACTTATATTACCCAGCCAAATTATTTTCTGCAGAGTGGAGAGGGCCGTAACATTCAGTATACCTTACATTTCAGAAAGACAGCAACTACAGATTTAGCTTCATTGTCCCAAAATATAGATGATCAGTAAGGTCTTATTTTTTTCTGAGTTGATGCAAATGTTGTTTCAATCTCTATGCATATTGAAATTAGGCTAGTCAAAAATCAGCTGCAGGTAATTGGTCTAATTTCAAGCTGCATGCAAAGTTGAACCAAAGTTCAATGCCCTTGAAACAGTTTTTCAGTTCATTGATTTTCTCTTGCTCTGAACTCTTATGTGTCCTGAAGTTGGAATGTATGTACATCCATCACAAATGTTACACACAGGTAGTAAGACTGAGTCGTTACTCGGCACTTCCCAAAATTCTCCTCCTCCTATAATATTCTATAATTGCTTTACCTGATCTTCCTCTCACATTAACCCTACCTCTAGGCCAGGCATGGGCAAACTTGGCCCTCCAGCTGTTGAGGAACTACAAGTCCCACAATGCATTGCAGGAGTCTGACAGCTACAGTCATGACTCATAAAGGCAAATGCATTTTGGGATTTGTAGTTCCTTAACAGCTGGAGGGCCAAGTTTGCCCATGCCTGCTCTAGGCTCTACCTACTCAGAACACTAACCTACCTCTACCTACGCCTATCACTAACCTATCTATGCTTATTATTTCCCCCTCCCTCCCAGAGCCGGATAAAGGCTAAATGGGGCCCTAAGCAAAGTAACTGATTTGGGCCACCCATCATGTCGTAATAGAATCAGAAGATGCAGCTGCACAGCAACATGCCGCACACACCGGGGCAGCTGAGCTACTGGTTGCTATGGGCAACAGCCCGCTTTCCTCTGTGGGTGCACAATGCATAGAATAGCAGCGGCAAAAGAGTGAGAGATGAATGGCTGGGACATTTGCACTCAGGGGCTGTGGCACCCCTGTGAAGAGGGCGACAGATATCATAGCAGCAGCACTGTAGCTTGCTGTAGCTTTTCCTATCCCAAGTGTGTTGTATCTACTATTTATTGCATTCGACGCTACAACCATTTGCTGTAGCACAAATAATGAACAATATACTCAACAGCAGTCCCCAAATTACCCAGTAGCTCCATGCGCCCAAATTGTATGCTCCCAAATTGTAACCTACCCTGATCAGTTCGACTAAAGCCCCTTCGCAAAAAGTCATTGTCAGCCCTGGATTTTTAACCCTTGTTGGAAAAAAGAATGAAAAACAGCCTAGTTCTATGTAGGCTTGGGACTGTATATATATATATATATATATATATATAGATAGATAGATAGATAGATAGATAGATAGATAGATATAGATATATATATATATATATATATATATATAGCTCATCATCTGACATTGTAGTGCCTGGATAGGGCACAGCCTTTGACATGGGAGACCAGGATTTGAATCCTGGCTTGGGTCAGTACCTATTCAGTAAGGAGTTCAAGAAAAACTCCCTAACACTACAGGGTGGCCTCTTGAGTGCTTTCCAGTGGTTGCAGCTCTTGAGCGCTTTGAGTCCGACAGGAGAAAAACGGTATACAAATTTTCAGATTTGTATTATTATTTCAGATTTCCTTTATAGGCATAGACAAATATGGAGTAAGTTAAATGGAAACTCTTTTGATAACGGCTTTCCTCAAGGCAAACAAATGCATCTAAATCATCTCTTATAGCCTACCAAGTAGTGTTGGGCGAACAGTGTTCGCCACTGTTCGGGTTCTGCAGAACATCACCCTGTTCGGGTGATGTTCGAGTTCGGCCGAACACCTGACGGTGCTCGGCCAAACCGTTCGGCCATATGGCCGAACTAAGAGCGCATGGCCGAACGTTCCCCGAACGTTCGGCTAGCGCTGTGATTGGCCGAACGGGTCACGTGGTTCGGACCCGAACGCGCTCTGATTGGCCGAACTGTCACGTGGTTCGGGTAAATAAATACCCGAACCACGTCATATCTCCGCCATTTGTCTGTGGGTTTAGCTTTGGGTAGGCAGGCAGGGTAGTTCGCGCTCCAGCCACGCTAGCCAGGGTCCCCCCCAGTCATTGTGTGTCGCTGCTGGGAATAGTAGTACACCGCTCGCTCAGCATTCTGTTTACTGCCACTCTGTGTACCTCGCTCAGCCACACTATATAGCATTCTGTTTACTGCCACTCTGTGTCTGCTGGGAATAGTAGTACACCGCTTGCTCAGCCACACTATATAGCATTCTGTTTACTGCCACTCTGTGTACCTCGCTCAGCCACACTATATAGCATTCTGTTTACTGCCACTCTGTGTCTGCTGGGAATAGTGGTACACCGCTCGCTCAGCCACACTATATAGCATTCTGTTTACTGTTCTGTGTCTGCTGGGAATAGTGGTACACCGCTCGTTCAGCCACACTATATAGCATTCTGTGTACTGTTCTGTGTCTGCTGGGAACAGTAGTACACCGCTCGTTCAGCCACACTATATAGCATTCTGTGTACTGTTCTGTGTCTGCTGGGAACAGTAGTACACCGCTCGCTCATCCACACTATATAGCATTCTGTTCACTGTTCTGTGTCTGCTGGGAATAGTGGTACACCGCTCGCTCAGCCACACTATATAGCATTCTGTTCACTGTTCTGTGTCTGCTGGGAATAGTGGTACACCGCTCGCTCAGCCACACTATATAGCATTCTGTTCACTGTTCTGTGTCTGCTGGGAATAGTGGTACACCGCTCGCTCATCCACACTATATAGCATTCTGTTCACTGTTCTGTGTCTGCTGGGAATAGTGGTACACCGCTCGCTCATCCACACTATATAGCATTCTGTTCACTGTTCTGTGTCTGCTGGGAATAGTGGTACACCGCTCGCTCAGCCACACTATATAGCATTCTGTTCACTGTTCTGTGTCTGCTGGGAATAGTGGTACACCGCTCGCTCAGCCACACTATATAGCATTCTGTTCACTGTTCTGTGTCTGCTGGGAATAGTGGTACACCGCTCGCTCAGCCACACTATATAGCATTCTGTTTACTGTTCTGTGTCTGCTGGGAATAGTGGTACACCGCTCGCTCATCCACACTATATAGCATTCTGTTCACTGTTCTGTGTCTGCTGGGAATAGTGGTACACCGCTCGCTCAGCCACACTATATAGCATTCTGTTCACTGTTCTGTGTCTGCTGGGAATAGTGGTACACCGCTCGCTCAGCCACACTATATAGCATTCTGTTCACTGTTCTGTGTCTGCTGGGAACAGTAGTACACCGCTCGTTCAGCCACACTATATAGCATTCTGTGTACTGTTCTGTGTCTGCTGGGAACAGTAGTACACCGCTCGTTCAGCCACACTATATAGCATTCTGTGTACTGTTCTGTGTCTGCTGGGAACAGTAGTACACCGCTCGTTCAGCCACACTATATAGCATTCTGTTCACTGTTCTGTGTCTGCTGGGAATAGTGGTACACCGCTCGCTCAGCCACACTATATAGCATTCTGTTCACTGTTCTGTGTCTGCTGGGAACAGTAGTACACCGCTCGTTCAGCCACACTATATAGCATTCTGTGTACTGTTCTGTGTCTGCTGGGAACAGTAGTACACCGCTCGTTCAGCCACACTATATAGCATTCTGTGTACTGTTCTGTGTCTGCTGGGAACAGTAGTACACCGCTCGTTCAGCCACACTATATAGCATTCTGTGTACTGTTCTGTGTCTGCTGGGAACAGTAGTACACCGCTCGTTCAGCCACACTATATAGCATTCTGTGTACTGTTCTGTGTCTGCTGGGAACAGTAGTACACCGCTCGTTCAGCCACACTATATAGCATTCTGTGTACTGTTCTGTGTCTGCTGGGAACAGTAGTACACCGCTCGTTCAGCCACACTATATAGCATTCTGTGTACTGTTCTGTGTCTGCTGGGAACAGTAGTACACCGCTCGTTCAGCCACACTATATAGCATTCTGTGTACTGTTCTGTGTCTGCTGGGAACAGTAGTACACCGCTCGTTCAGCCACACTATATAGCATTCTGTGTACTGTTCTGTGTCTGCTGGGAACAGTAGTACACCGCTCGTTCAGCCACACTATATAGCATTCTGTGTACTGTTCTGTGTCTGCTGGGAATAGTGGTACACCGCTCACCCGTCACTGTATAGCATTGTGCTCTGTGTCGCTGCTGGGAATAGTGGTACTGTATAGCATTTCTGTACTGCCACTGTACTGCTGCCAGTCAGCGTGTACTGTAAGGATAAGTGAAATGAGGAAGAAATCCGGTGAAAGAGGGAGGGGCAAGGGAAGAGGTGTTTCCCCTGACGGTTCACGTACAGGCCACAGGGGAGCACCCAAGAAAACCCACTCAATACCGCCCATGTTGTCCAGGACAACAACCCTCACAAATCCAAAAGAACAGGACCAGATAATTACTTGGATGACCTCTCAAGCGTCCAGCAGTGGGTTAAGCAGCACCAGCACATCACGCACGAGGTCCGAGTCCTCAGCCAGTTACAAGGAGCCAGTGGGCACAAAGCTGACACAACCGGCAGCGACACCACGCACACAACTGCCAGATAACCAGTCCGATGAATTACCTCAGGACACAATGGGGTATTCGCAGGAGCTATTCCCAGCCCAACAAACTTCCACCTTTCAAAGGTCAATGGAGGAACAGCCAGAAATGTTGTGCCTGGATTCACAACCGTTAACTGTGGGAAATGCACCGCGCACTGAAATACAAGGCGAGTCCGAAGAGGACTCGGAAACCCAAATCCCAGAGCAATTTGGGCAGGAGGGGTTGCAATTGCAGGAGGTCGGCCGACAAGATCTGGAAGACGACGTTGGAGTGTGCTGCGCAGAGGTTGTTGTGGGGAGCTCTACTCCACGGCGGTGGCCCACAATGACATATGACGAGTTTGAGGAGATGGAAGAGGAGGGTATGGACAATGTGGACAGAGACCCAGATTTTGTTTGTGAACGAGAACATCGCCGTCGTAGCAGCAGCACAGATGAGTCTGTTGAAGAACACACTGCTGCACGAGTTCGCCTTGTGCCACAAGGTAGGCGGCGCGCAATTTCAGGCACCACAAGCGTGGAAGTTCAAGTGAGAGGCAAAAGAGGAGCAAACAGAAATCGCCAGCAAGGAGGCAGGTGCTCCAAAGTCTGGGCTTTCTTTGAAGACTGCACTGAGGATGTTACCATGGCGATTTGCAAGGTGTGCAAGACCCGCCTGAGCAGGGGGAAAAATATTAACAACCTCTCCACCACCAGCATGAGCCGTCACATGCTATCCAAACATCCCACTCTTTGGGCAAACGCGTCAGGACAGGGTACCAGAAACAACACTGCCTCCCTTGGGTTCACCAGACCCGCCTCAGCAGCAGCAGTAGCCCAGCCATTGCGTGGTTCACAACATTCACAAACATCAGACGACGCTGACACTGTCACTTTCCGGAGTAGTGCTCTTGAGGTCTCCCAGTGTTCATCAAACACAACAACCAACAGCCCTTCCGTGTGCAGCGCTACGGTTCAGTTGTCTGTGTCGGAGATGTTTGAGCGCAAGAGGAAATTGCCAGCAAATGACCCCCGGGCCGTGGCAGTAACAGCCAGCATAGCCAAGCTTCTGGCCTGCGAAATGCTGCCATATCGATTGGTGGAGACAAACAGCTTCAAGGGCATGATGTCAGTGGCCATCCCACGTTACGTGGTTCCCAGCCGCTACCACTTTGCACGCTCTGCAGTGCCTGAGTTGCATGAGCACGTGGTCAGCAAAATAACCCGAAGCTTGAAGAATGCCGTTGCCTGCAAGGTTCACCTCACCACTGACACCTGGACGAGTGCGTTCGGCCAGGGTCGATACATCTCCCTTACCGCGCACTGGGTGAACCTTGTGGAGCCTGGCAGCGATTCCTCACCTGCTACGGCACGGGTGTTGCCCACGCCACAAACAGCTGCACCGCCGTCCCTCCCACTGGATAACAGCAGCACCTACCTCTCTGACTCCTTCTCCTCCAACGCATCTCAAAGCTGTACCTCATCCGGAAACGCTAACCCAGCAGCAGTAGGATCGTGGAAGCAGTGCAGCACAGCTGTTGGCATGCGTCAACAAGCGTTGCTGAAGCTAATCTGCCTTGGGGATAAGCAGCACACAGGGGAGGAAATTTGGAGGGGAATAAAGGAACAGACGGATTAGTGGCTGGCACCGCTGGACCTGAAACCGGGCATGGTTGTGTGTGATAATGGGAGTAATCTCATTCGCGCTTTAAGGTTGGCTAAGCTGACACACATCCCTTGCCTGGCGCACGTGATGAACCTAGTAGTTCAGCGGTTCCTGAGGACATACCCAGGCGTGCCCGATCTGCTGTTGAAGGTGCGTCGAGTGTCCAAACATTGTAGAAATTCCAGTACTGCTTCGGGGGCACTCGCCAAGATGCAGGAGCGCTTCAATCTCCCCCACCATCGCTTGCTGTGTGATGTCCCTACGCGCTGGAATTCTACGCTGCACATGCTAGCCCGCTTTTGCGAGCAGAAGAGTGCAGTGGTCCAGTACATGACGGCGCAGTACCGAGGCGCATCCGGCCAGCTGCCAAGCTTCTGTGGATCCGATTGGGCCAACATGTTGGACCTCTGCCAAGTCCTCCAAAATTTTGAGCAATCCACGTTGCTTGTGAGCAGTGACAACTCTTCAGTCAGCATTACCATACCACTGCTGTGTTTACTGAAGAGGTCGATGTTAAAAATCAAGGAAACAGCTGTCATGATGCAACTGGGGGAATCTGAAGGAGAAAACGATCAGCGTGATGGTACCAACATCAGGCCATCCGCCTCAGGGAACGCTGGCCCCAGCAGCTATGACGAAGAAGAGGAGGAGGAACAGCTGGAGTTGGAGCAGGAATTTCATGCCACCACTGACGAGGGCCAGAGCGGTGCACGTTGGACTTCCACAATTCAACGCGAATGGTCAGCAGAAGCAGACCAGGAGGAAGGTGACGACTATGATGCATCACAACAACTATCACAACGCTCACAAGAGGATGATGAGGATTCTGGTAGGACTCTGGCACACATGGCTCAATTCATGCTAGACTGCATTGAACGTGACCCACGCATTGTGCGCATTCTGGACAACACCAATTACTGGGTTTATACCCTTCTGGATCCACGGTACAAACACAATGTTCCAAAACTGCTTGAAGAAAGAGTCAGACAGGTCAAAATGGAAGAATACCAGCAGGCCCTTGTGGAGACTTTAGAGAGGAGATTGACATCCTCCCCCTCCTCTAGCCAGTTGTACGCAGACAGACTGACTTCCGCAAACCCAGGACGACCAGGAGGGCAGCAAACAACGCAAGCCGCAGCTAGTACCCAAAAGGGAATGGTATCGGCAGTGTCCTTGGAGTGGGAAAATTTTCTGACACCCATGCAGCCGCAGCCCACTGAACAGCAAGCGTGCAGATCCACCTCCAACACCGATCGCCTGGAGAAGATGGTCAAGGACTACATGTCAGATGGCGTAGCTGTGTCGAACCATCCATCTGCACCCTTCAACTATTGGGTATCGAAGCTAGACACCTGGCACGAACTGGCAATGTACGCAATAGAGGTGCTGGCTTGCCCGGCAGCCAGCGTTATGTCGGAACGCTGTTTCAGTGCTGCCGGAGGCATCGTCACAGATCGGCGTATCCGCCTCTCTACAGACAATGCAGACCGTCTGACTCAAATTAAAATGAATCAATCCTGGATTGGAAATGACTACGCAACACTCCAGGACCCCAACCAAGTAACATGACCAATGAACATCTGGGATGGTGTTGCGTTTCCGGGCCCTGTTTATTGAACCTCTCATCTGTATTACATTTATGACTGCATGGCGGCAAAAAGCATTGCTGCTATATCCGCACGCTTTTTGTCCACATGCAAGGCCTGGGTTGTTGTGTCTCACAAAGCGTGGCCTTCTCCTCCTGCGCCTGCTCCTGTTCCATCACGTCTGCTGCTGCTGGGTTAGCGTTGCCGCGTGGTCCCTGTTTATTGAACCACTTATCTTTATTACATTTATGACTGCATGGCGGTACAAAGCATGCTATCCGCACGCTTCTTGCCCTCATGCAAGGCCTGGGTTGTTGTGTCTCACAAAGCGTGGCCTTCTCCTCCTGCGCCTCCTCCTGTTCCATCACGTCTGCTGCTGCTGGGTTAGCGTTGCCGCGTGGTCCCTGTTTATTGAACCACTTATCTTTATTACATTTATGACTGCATGGCCGTACAAAGCCTGCTATCCGCACGCTTCTTGCCCTCATGCAAGGCCTGGGTTGTTGTGTCTCACAAAGCGTGGCCTTCTCCTCCTGCGCCTGCTCCTGTTCCATCACGTCTGCTGCTGCTGGGTTAGCGTTGCCGCGTGGTCCCTGTTTATTGAACCACTTATCTTTATTACATTTATGACTGCATGGCGGTACAAAGCCTGCTAGTATCCGCACGCTTCTTGCCCTCATGCAAGGCCTGGGTTGTTGTGTCTCACAAAGCGTGGCCTTCTCCTCCTGCGCCTGCTCCTGTTCCATCATGTCTGCTGCTGCTGGGTTAGCGTTGCCGCGTGGTCCCTGTTTATTGAACCACTTATCTTTATTACATTTATGACTGCATGGCGGTACAAAGCCTGCTATCCGCACGCTTCTTGCCCTCATGCAAGGCCGGGGTTGTTGTGTCTCACAAAGCGTGGCCTTCTTCTCCTCCTGCGCCACCCTCCTCCTGTTCCATCACGTGTGCTGCTGCTGGGTTAGCGTTACCGGTCCCTTTTCCTGGAACCTCTTATATGTATTACATTTATGACTGCATGCCGACAAAAAACATGTTACCTGTGCAAAGAAAACAGACATTTCCCGCATTTAAAAGACAGTTTTCCCTTTGAAACTTTAAAATCGATTTTCTCAAAAACTATAAGCTCTTTTTGCTAATTTTTTTTTCCTCTTGTACCCACTCCCAAGGTGCACATACCCTGCAAATTTGGGGTATGTAGCATGTAAGGAGGCTTTACAAACCACAAAAGTTCGGGTCCCCATTGACTTCCATTATGTTCGGAGTTCGGGTCGAACACCCGAACATCGCGGCCATGTTCGGCCTGTTCGGCCCGAACCCGAACATCTAGATGTTCGCCCAACACTACTGTACCAAGTGGTTATTTTGGAGTATTCCCTACCCATTGGCACCTGCTTGTAGAAAATACATGAGGCTACTGAAAATAGATAGACCAGGCAATGATAATCTCATATTTATGGGCAGTCTAATAGGGGTCAAAAACAAGGCATGCGAGAATAAAACTTTTTTTTCATTAGAAATCACTAACATATACCAGATTGTAAAATCAAATTTTAGGCAAACACTGCAAGGCTGAAGATTTAATGTTGTCAGTTTAATTCCATCACAAAAAAATCTGTTTCTGAACAACAGGCACGGCCCATGTAATAATATAGCTGCGTTGGCATCGTTTCTCCTTTGCTTCTGACAAAGTCACAGAGGAGTGTGGTTACTTTATTTTATGATATGTTAATGGTGGGTGATTCTGTGGAAGGGCGGAGTATAAAATGACTCTCATGAAGACTATTTCTTTATATAGAAATGGCTATGCGCTTGTCAATAAGCACACTTTAAGTGAGGTTTAAAGAGATTTATTGCCTGTTCAATAGATCTGTGCAGGCATCTACGGTAACCTTGAGAACATTTCAAGCACAGCTTGTTGGACGCCAAGGATTTCGCTTTAGAAAATTATATTCCCTATGGATACCACAAGCAGTATCTATACTTCTAATAAGGAACAGCTGTGACATAATAAATACTCCACCTACTGGGGTCATCTCCAGACCACAACACTGCGGTGGGGCCTGGTACAGTGCTGTGACTAAACTGTAATTGTACTCTGCATATAGCGTTACTGAGATTATTTAACTCTTCCAATGGGGCCGGCATTACAAGAACATTTAGTCACCCAGTGGGTAGCGGTAGGTAATTTCTGTGGGAAGCATCGCCACACCTGTCGCTGTTTGGCTGCGACATCAAAAGTCAACATTGCTTCACGCGGTTCCTCAACTAAGCACATTAGCATGACCTTACTAACGTTATTAAATATCTGAAGGGAGTAATATGCCAGGAATTTTGCGCTGCAAAAATGTGGTGCAGTTGGCAAAAGCAGAATGGTTCCTAAATATTTTATCAGGACGTCAAAAAGCTTAGAGTGTTAATGATTTCTGCATCAATGTCATCACCATAGGAAGTCTAGATGGTTTGATCTTTATTCCTTATGTCAGAACCTGCCGCATCTCGTTTCACATGTAGCAGGTCCCAGGCCTTTAAAAGAAATATGTGGCGGGTACGTGTTAGGGAAAGTCATGCTGTGATTTAGTGTGGCAGATTTATCAAAATGACTTTTCGCTGTGAGCCTTGACGTTCGCCAGGCCTTTAGTTCGGGAACACACTTCTCTAGGCAATGATATTAGCTCTGCCTCTGATTTGTACATTAATATGTTGCCCGAAATGAGACACTGTTAAATAGCATCAAATTATGTGACTTTTAAATTGTGATGTCCATCTGCAAAGCGATAAAAAAAAAAGAACACCAGTGCATAACAAGCACATGCTATTTGGCAGAAATATTAGATTTCATGGCCAGAAAAAAAAGGAATTTGCCTTCTTCAATATATGCCTTGTTCAATTGACCCATTTTTATAGCAGATGACCCTTTTATTAAGTTTCCTATTGTTAGACAAATAAATCTGAATACGTTTTTGTTCTCCTTACAGATGAGGAGATTGCCAACTGAGAATGTTTCTGTGTGGTAGCAAAAGACACATAAATCTTAATACTGGGGAATTATTGCTTCTGTTTGTAGGAGTGGGCGGCCATTTTTAAAACAGTGCCAGTAAATTGCACATTACTGGCAGGCATTATAAATATATTGACAAACTGGCAGACAGTGAAAAAAATGTTTTAACACTTAAATGTGCCATGTTATCGTCTTGACAAAGGGCTACCTTAGCACAAGAAATTCAGGGAAACTGAAGTGAGAGTTACTGTATATGGAGGCTGCCATATTTATTTCCTGTTAAACGATCCCAGTTGCCTGGCAGCCCTGCTGATCGATTTGGCTGCAGAAGCGTCTGAATAACACCAGAAACAAGCATGCAGCTAATCTTGTCAGATATGACAATGTCAGAAACACCTGATCCGCTGCATGCTTGTTCAGGGGCTATGGCTAAAAGTATTAGAGGCAGAAGATCAGCAAGACAGCCAGGCAACTGGTATTGCTTAAAAGGAAATAAATATGGCAGCCTCCATATCCCTCTCACTTCAATTGTCCTTTAATTGCAATGCTGCTTTTGACTAGGTGCACACTTAGCAGAAACGCAAGCATTTTTTTCTAAAATGCATCAAAAACGCACATAATGAAAGGGGGGGCCGGGGATTTCTAGGTACGCCCCTGATTATGAACCTTCAAATCTTTGGCACTTCTTGACTGTGTGCAGAGGGATCCACCCTTCTAGTGTGATGCACACTACCTGAGCGACTAGTGGCAGCGCCAAGGTGTTGTCACATAGGGTAGGCAAGTCTATGCAATCTGAAATCCCTAAGGTTCTTAGAATTGTATATTTGAGCCAGGGACACTTTAGAGTGGCAGCTGTGTACTGCAAATTTTACAGGTGACGTTTTAAATGACCCTAAAATATACCTACAGTAAAAACTGTGGCGCATATGCAATTAACTTTTCTCCTGAGAAAACGTAGGTAAAATAGTACTATTAAAATTATTTTGAGTGTTTTCTTACTTGCTGGTGGTTTAAACTCTTGCTGATCGCTCCACGCAAATTGGCATGAACGCAGCGGCAGCCCCAAGACAGCTCAGCGCCAATTGGTGTGAAATCCTGGGGCGGGGTTTTGCAGGAGACGCGCTCATCTCTGCTTGAGTACTGAAGCTCCACTCCGTCATCAGTCTCCCAGTGGCGACCGTCTACTTACATTGTACTGCGCTGCGATGTATAGCAGCGCTGTACTGGGGACAGCCGTGTGACACGGTTGTCCCCCTGAGAGGCACAGGAGAGATCGGCTGTCATAGGCTGATGCCTAAGGGGAGGGGCCATATTTAAATAAATACAAAAATGGCAACATTTATTTAAAAAAAAACAACATATTAATAAATAAAAAAACAAACAAACATCCTTGCAGCGATCAGAGCCCACCAACAGAAATAACTGTTGGTGGGCAGAAAAGGGGGTGGGGAAATCACTTGTATGCTGAGTTGTACAGCCCTGCAGCGAGCCCTTAAAGCTGCAGTGGCCTGAATTGTAAAAAATAGCCTGGTCACGGGGGGGGGGGGGGGGGGGGGGGTGTAAGCCTACGATCCTCAAGTGGTTATAGGGCATTTTATTGACAAGTTGTGAAAATACCACCTATGAGAAAATTCAGGCGAAAAAGTGAATTGCATATGGGCCAGTGTGCCTAAATGTTAGTAGCTCCAGAAACTGGAGCAGATGTAAGGAAAACTAATTGCTTTGTGAACTGAGATTTTCTGTTGGTGAGTCGAGCCATCCATCCTAATTAAGGTACAACAGGTAGGTCTAAAAAGGTCCAGGTGCGAGGGTGTCCCCAGTGGCGTAGCTACGAGGCTGTGGGCCTGGTATTTGGAGAGCTCTTCCAAGTCCACTTTAAGGTCACTTTGAGGTTTGCATGTGTTATTACTACCTAACTACAAAAAAGATGGAAAACAACAGTACAATCTTCTTCCAGGAATTCCCAAGATTAAAAATGATCTGCTAAACTGGAACTCATATTCCATCTCTTGGCTGAGTTATAACACAGCCTTTAAGATAAACATATTCATCCACCTCATTCATAGAATTATCTTGCTTTCCAACTAAATCAGTGGCCTGGTTGGAAAAACTCTCCCCATGCACTATAGGCTCAGTTGGAGTTTGATTCATTACAACCATTGCATCCCAACTACCTTTTTTCAAACCCTAAAAAATGAGGGTTTGATATTTTAAATTGTCTTCCATTGATTCCACTGATTGGGATGAAGTTCAATCCTTGGTTCCCTTATTATATGACATAGAAAAGAAGCAAGGAGCTTCTCCCTTGTGTTGCTACGCTGGCACTCCCCGAACAGCCACATTAATGGTTAGTGGGCATTTCAGCTTTATCAGCCATCCTGTGGTCAGTTAGAAAATATCCCCTTTATTTCCTTGCTCCATTCTATCCCCATTTCTTCCGCAGAAACTGCTATTTTATATTGTTTATAAAAATGATTCTGCATTGACTGTGCTGGAAAGAGCAATGACTTCCACTCACTGTCAATATACTTGCTTCTGCTGCGCTGAAAAGAGTTCAAGTACAGAGGCTGGTTAGGCAGACAAAGCCTTGGATAAAACACTTATTTAATTATTACGTCAAGAAAATATTATACAAACACAATGCAAGAAAAATATAGCTTTCTATAAGGAATGCACTAATTCCATTATTATCACCCACAGTCCTTTCTCCGCACAGACATTTCCTGCAGCAAAATCAGTTTAGTTGTTCACATAACAGCACAGTTCAATGTCAAGTGTTACAGGAGGTTCCTCATACAGAAGGAATTCTACCGCTACTGCTGAAATAGCAGGCTGGCAAGAGAATAAAAAAATAAAGATTCAATTTATTACATGGTAATATCAACTAAATGACATCTTGCTGTAATCACATTAGAATGTGGAAGTAACTAAGAACACATGTGTAGACTAAACTCATTAAGTGTGCATGTTCAGTGTCACCCTAAGATATGTGGAGCTGCTGGACACCTGTTAACTGAGCATCAGTAACAAGAACGGGATTGATGTATGTGAGGAATTTTGTCCGCCAAGGTCATGACAGAATCAGTATGAATAAAGTTAGTTACATTCTTGCCAAGATTTCATCTCCTGATGTTCTACCTTGGTAATATAAATAATTGTTGCGGCAGCAAAACGATATAAGTAAAATGCCATTGTCAGGGTTCAAACCATCTTCAAAGTGGTGCTGACTCTGAACACAGAGAGCCTGCAACAACTTTTGATATTAGGCCCAGATTTCTGGAAAGGTTACAAAGGCCTGGGACTAGGGTGGCTAGATATGCTAAAAGGGGAGACTGAATATAGAAGAGGAAGCTGTGGAGCAACACATGAAGAAGCAAAAGTTGCTGCCCAAGGCTTGACAGAGAGAGTTTACTCTATATGGTTGCTACACAACAGGGGGCTGCTGCACAGGCAGGGACGGAAACAAGACAGTTGGCTTAGGGGCGGGAAAAGTGTGAATTCAACCTAGTTTGATATACTTTCTTGCCTGTGTGAGCAGGAACCCCCACAAACTCCACAAAGGAAGAGAAAGCATTTCTGTGACCAGGAGCTATGTCACATCCCTTCTTACAAACCAATAAAATCACCATCATAAGTAGCACAACTTCCTTTCAGGGCAGGGCCAGATTTACTATAAGGCACTGATGATGGAGGGGCGGTTCACTTTCCTCCCCTAGTGCCTCCCTCCTTCCCTATGCAGAGTGCTGAGCAGTTTAGTCAGCTGGCTCTCTAAATTCCACTGACAAGATCTCCCTTCAGTCAGGGAACCACTAGCTGACTTGTTTTCACCCTGAGGAAACGTCCACGGCGTGAAACGCGTAGGTGGGCGGAGCCAGAACGCACCTGAGCGAGCGCGCCGCTCTCACTGTCCACGCTCACTTCCTGACTGCCGCTCTGCCGCCCCATTACCTTCTGCAAAGACCTCATTGAAGTGCATCAAGGAACGCCAAGACGTGGAGACCTTACCACAAGCAGGCTGGGACGCCAGCCGCTAGTAGGTCCACACAGCTCCCTTGCATTACCGAGGACATTTATTTGTGCAGTATTCGGCCACTGCTTCAGCCATGCAGACTGGACAATTTGGGAAAAGGGCACGCACAGACTGACAGAAGATGGTGGTGAGATCTAATCCTACTTTTACCATTTTTCTGTGCTTTCGCTTGTACAACTGCTTGCTTTGTGGAAGTAACAGCATGAAGGCTTCTATTGCTTAATACTAACCCTGACATGCAACTTAACCTTATGCAAGAAATCTGCAGTGCAATATTATCACAGCGGCATATCCATTGTGGAAATCTACAGAATGGACAGACTTTCCATTTTTCATTTTTCTAGTTAGGGAACCTATTTCCATGTAGAGATATGGGAGGTGGTACCACCATTTTTTGTGCTTAGTGAGTGTGTGCAGTGCGTGTGGCGTGTGTGCATGTGGATACTTATACCGCACAGGTATGCAGATCTGAGGCTCCGCAACTTGCCCTGGTTTTAACTTTGTTTGTCTTTTATCAATTTTCTGTATTCAATAAAATATATTATATTTACAAATTGATATACACGTTATACCTATTTAATTCATTACTAGCAGTTTGAAAAACTGGTTGTGTATGCAACTACAAAATTATTAGATATCCCTCTGTGTGATGATCATATCACTCACTATGGGAAAATAATTGTAGTCTTACGGAATTTTAAAGGGGTAATACCCGATATTTTCAAACCACTAGCTGACTACCTAATGCTAAGGGACACCTGTAGCTACCTATGACTGGTAAGGGAGACGTGACAGCTGGGACAGTAAGCACACTTGCGGTGCGGTTCAGTGGGGGTTTCTGGAGGGTGAGGTTTAGGGTGCCTATAGGCTCCTGTGATGTAAATCCGGGCCAGTTTCATGGTTTATGTTTGACTGGAGGAGGCCAGAAAGATCTCCAAGTCAAAATCATTGCACATTGTACTGGGCATTTTGGGGACACTTATTAGCATCACCTTGACCATCTCTAGTAGTTGTACATCAAGAAACAAGTGGTGCAGAAGGCAGCTTGAACCCCACCCAATGCTAGGGCCGTACAGACAAAACTGTCTTAACATTTCATCAAGTTTTACACTTTTTGAACATTTTTAAATTCAAAAGAAGGTCAGGAATGTGTGCAGCGAAAAACATTTTGGAAGAAGAATTCTTCTTTCAGCCAACCTGCCACTTTCAAGGACAACTACTACAAAAATGGTAAAATGTAAAATACATAAACATACATTCTAAATTTGCCCCATAGTAAAATGTACTAAAATCTATTTTGTATATGTACCCTATTACTTACAGTAGGTAGAGAAAATCTGAAAGATCCATCAAGTTTTGGGCTAGTCTATCTCCTCATGGGAGATTCTCAGTTGTTTATTTATTTGCAAAAGCACTTACTGAACTGTAGTTGTCCAGTCCAACTACCGAAATAGTGTGAAAACGAGTAGGAAGGCTGGCCAGCATCTTTGTGTAGATCAATTTCAAGGAGTGTTTTTTGTAAAGAATAAAGGTAATACTAAAAATCTTCCATGAGTAGCTGGAATAGTCCAAAATCTGTCAGATCTTGGCCAACAATGACATTAAGGAATGACTGGCATGCCGCTCCATCCACCATCTTGTATTATTGCATTGGTGGTTGGACATGTGCTACAAGGGATGGCCTAAAATTACCTTCAGGGCTACCTACAGCTCACTAGCAGTACATTTGCAGCTCTTGCCAATGATCACAGATGATTAGAAAAGTGCTGTACGAATGGAACCTTATGGGAATGGTTCCACTGCAGCGTTGTGAATATGAAGTGATTGCAAAAGCAATGCCTGCAATTTACCTGCACAGATTGCTATACAAGGCAATGAGGGCCTTTTCCCAGTCACTCAGGGAATCACAGAAAAAATTGCGGTACTTCCGCGATTCGGAAGCCACAAGTAATTTCCGAGTCGCTCTAGTAGGAGTCAGGCATGAGCTCACAAGTACTCACGAGTGGCTGCGCACTCAAATATGTGATTTAAATGAGGCTTAATTGACGTTGCTGTGTGGTGGGGAAACAAGGGGTTATTTACCCATAAGTCCGTCATTTATCGTGCGCTCCAAATAGTTTGCACGCGTCCTATTGGACGCGTTGCAAGACTCACTACCATGCACTTCCTCACGTAGTGAGTTTTGCAACGCATCCAATAGGACGTGTCCAAGCTATTTGGAGCGCACAATATATGACGGACGTATGGGTAAATAACCCCTTGTTTCCCTGCCGCACAGCTGCGGCAATTAACCTCTTGACGACCAGCTAACGCCGATTGGCGTAAACTGGTCGTCTGCGGGTTACCATGGAAACGGCCGCTCGATCGAGCGGCCTTTCCATGTCAGTTCACGGAGGGTGTCTCCGTTAACAGCCGGAGAGCCGCCGATAGCGGCTCGCCGGCAAAATGTAAACAGGCGGGGAAGAAATCCCCGCTGTTTACATGATACGGCGCTGCTGCGCAGCAGCGCCGTAAGGCAGATCGGCGATCCCCGGCCTCCTCTTGGCCAGGGATCGCCGGCATATGATAGGCTGAAGCCTATCCCACAATGCGCAGGACGGATATCCGTCCTGTGCAGCCCAGGAAGGGAGAGGGAGGTAAGGGGAGGGAGGGAGCTCACAAAACGCTGCGGAGGGGGGGATTTGAGGAGCCCCCCCGCTACCCACTAATGGCCGGCGGCGATCAGACCCCCCAGCAGGACATCCCCCTAGTGGGGATAAAAGGGGGGTAGTCTGATCGCCCTGCTGCACTCCTGATCGGTGCTGCGGGCTGTAGAGCCCACGCAGCACCGATCAGTGAAAATTCCCCTGGTCGGCAAGTGGTTAAGCCTCATTTAAATCATGTATTCGAGTGCTCAGCCTCTCGTGAGTACTCGTGAGCCCATAACTAGTGGGCGTCTGGCTTCAATCTAAAGGCTGGTACACATGCTATAAAAAACCCGGGAGAGAAGATCATTCTATAAGGTAACTGCTGAAAATCTAGCATGAGTACAGGTGTCCCATGACATGGTTTAGTGATCCAGCACAATGTTTTCTGACTTGCCCTAACCACCTAAACCCCCTCGCTCATGTCTCGGTCTGTCATCTCTCCTCCCCTCTCCATTGAAAAGCACACACTTCGTGGCTACAGCTGAGAAGTATATCTGTATAGCGCTTGTGCACAACAGTGTCACCCTGATAATCAAGCAATGATAGATAGATAAAGAGATACTGAAGCGAAAAAAGTTTTTATGATATAATTAATTGGTTGTGTAGTAAGGAAAATAACTAGAACATTAGTAGCAAAGAACATTTTCTCATATGTTTATTTTCAGTTATATATTGTTTTATAATAACATTGCATCATTCTCTAATGTTTGCAGTTTACACACTACTCAGCATTCTAAATGATTTTACAGAGCAGACTAGTGAACTTTTGAACTGTACTCTACAGAAAAAAAAACAATACAGTGCCAGACACTTGAGATAAGCTTCAGAAGACTGAGCTGTCTGGACCGTGCGCTTCTGTCCGCTTTTTTCAGCACATCATGTTACAGATACATGTTGCTGAAAAAAAGTGCACAGAAGCGAACAGAAGCACATTGGTGTGAATGAGCCCTGAAAGTCGTGGAGCTCAATGGCTCTTTTGCATAGATAACAATTGGAGTTTCTTAACTCTTCCTGTACTGGATACAATATTAGACTTATGTCTCTGCTCCTAAAGTTTTATTTCTTAGCTGTACTACACATACAAATCATTATATCATACATTTTTTTCCGCTTCAGTGTCTCTTTAAGTGTGCCACACACCGAGCCGCATACAAATTCTGAGACATACAGTAATGCCTTACTGTATGTCTCAGAACTGAGCAGGATTCTTTTTTTTTACAATCCGACCTAATGGAAAAATGTTTATGATGTGGACTGTTTTGGGGTTCAGCTTAATCTGGTTAGTTTATTGTTCCCAATCATGGAAAGTGGATGCATTTACTTTTTTATTATAGCTGAAAAATGCATCAAATTAATTTAGCCTCAGTCTGTTCAGCAGCCAGCTCCTCTGTCTAGCTCTCTATTTGTGTTTTTCTTGCCTACTTTTACTGCAGGTGAGAGGCGCTACGGGAGTAAGATTGCCTGCATTATCATAGGATATAAAGGTTTTGCTTTCTGTTAATTAGATGGAATATATTATGTATGAACAGAGTCCAGAGCATTTACTTAAGTATGCATCAGAGAAATTAAAAATATACATATGTATATAGAAGTAACACTCATCACAAATAGACTGCATGTGATTTACTATAAAGCAGGCATCATAAACTGCCTGTCAAGGACTTTCTAGGCCTTGAACATGATGCCAGACCTAGATGGGTGAAGCTGTTTAAGTGTCCTTCTCAGTTTTTATTGATTGCTCTGATATATGAATTAAATCCTTATTCCATTAGAGGGCTCTAAAGCTGTTAAAATGTAAATCAGCACTTTGAAAAGAATATAATATTTTGTTTACATATGCCATAAAAATATGGAAATTGATCAAGCCGTTCTGTGAGTTCAGCTGAGCACACAGACAGTCTCTTTTTTTCCAGTATTCGAGAAAACGTGTATTGCACTTTGTACAAAAGCTTGGACAAATATATAGTTGTGTGTCCTTGACGATGTCTTCAGGGAGTAGGACAGATATTAATCATGCTGCTCAACTATTTGTACTGATCAGGGATACCAAAAATGCATTATCTCATCTGATACTCGCAAAAAAGTATTCAGGCAGGAAATATAGTGTCCCTTGTTTAAAAAATAATTTAAGTGTTGTATAAAGTTTTGTTGTTCTCTTATTCTGATTCAGGAACTTAGGCTGGGAAGTCACGTACTTGTACCAGTGCTAGTAGAGACAAAAAGGACACACGGACACCGGGAGCCTGTTTAGGCTTAATATCGCCAGATAATAGACAGAGACGACTAAGTAGAGAATATACTCACAAGTGTGGGTTGCTCCAAGAGGCAACCAGTCATATGGGCATATAAGGAAGGACCGTCCCAGCCTTTGGGATGGATATGTCAGTCGCTGCTCCAATAAGATTCAATCCACAATCAGTTGCATCCCACAACCCCTTTTTGCGAGTATCAGATGAGATAATGCATTTTTGGTATCCCTGATCAGTACAAATAGTTGAGCAGCATGATTAATATCTGTCCTACTCCCTGAAGACATCGGCAAGGACGAGTCCCCTAACCGGGGTAGGGTGACTAAGGTAAACTTTACACAAGAACTGAAGGCGCCCAAAAGTAAAAAAGACACTGTTTTTTGACCAAAGCACAGCTCTATGCAAGATATAAGAGCCCGATCCTACCTTATGATGAAGGCTCACATTGGGTTTTATATAAACATTTTTTTACTTTATTCAGCACTTAGGGCAACACGTTTCACGGCATAAACCGCATCATCGCGTCAGTAAATGTAAAATGTGCTAGGAGGGAGGGTGAAGAACTGCTTAGGGTGCTGGGAGGCTAGCTTTGCACTACAATTGTACAAAGTCAGAGGAGAGGGAGAGGAGGCCAGAACTGCATGAACTTCACAGTTTATTGGGTGTGGTGTTATAAACAGGTGGGTGGACATTAATAGCAGTACCTCATTATGACGTGGGTGCTGGGAATGACTGGCCAACAAGTGTTTGTGGCTCTCGATGCATGTCCTCAAGAGTCGCATGGTGACAGGCTGCATGGTGTGGTGGTGAGCTGCACTGAAGAGGAGTAAGGTAAAGTATAACACTCTGCTGCCGCTCTGCATGTTAGTCAAATAGTGGGACCCTATTTTGAATGAATGGGATCACAAGTGCCTCTTGGGTCACCGGCGGAACTACCAGGACTGCAACACCTGCAGCCGCAGGCGGGCCCGGAGGCTCTCAGGGGCCCCATGATGCACAGCATCGGCCACTTACGAGAGCTCCGGGAAAGCCCTTGCTTGTTAAAGCTTAGCTGGCTGGGCACGCACAGGCAAAGGAGCCTGTGCTCAGCTACTTCAGCCGCCAGCCAATAGGACCTTGGCAGGCTGGTAATGTGACAGAGGATTGGATGCAGGGAAGTAGGCGGGGCTGTGAGAGATGGAGATGTTCCAGGAAGGAGAGAGACTCGCAGTGTGATCTCTCATGCCCTTTTCCTCTACCTGCGGCAGATTTGAACTTGCTGGCTGGCCAGGGCTCCCTCACTCCCCTCCTCACACAGCTGGATGGACGCTTCGCTTCGCTGAGCCTGGTCTCTGCTCACACACTGGTGAGCTTATCTCAGGCATTACTACCTCTTGCAGCTATCCTGGTAAAGGGGGGAGGGGGTGCTTAACCCTTTCAGCAACACAGCTGCCTGTGTTGCTTCCAAATGCATTGGCACTGGGCTGGCTCTTGCTTATCCTCAAAGTGTATGATGCATGTAAAAGAGTCCGTTTCTGCACTGTACTTGTAACATCGACCAGCTATACATTTTCTCCTGTTCTGATAGACACACACTTTCCACAAGTGCATAATACACTTGTGGAAAAGTAATGCCAAAACCTTTGCAAGCAGCGCAGCTGAGTTGCTGAAAGAGCTAAATAACCCCCCCCCCCCCCTTGCTCATATATCAGATATATTTTAGTTTTTTTAGGTATTTTAGTATTTATATTGCACTGACATTACGCAGCGCTGTACAGATTATATTGTCTTGTAATTAACTGTGCCTCAGAGGGGCTCACAATCTAGTCCCTACCATATTCATATGTCTATGTATGTATCGTGTAATGTATGTATTGTAGTTTAGGGGAAAGCCAATAAACTTCTCTGTATGTTTTTGGGATGTGGGAGCAAAATTGAGTGCATGGAGGAAACCCAAGCAGACACAGGGAGAACATACAAACTCCGTGCACGGTGCAGATGTTGACCTGGCTGGGATTTGAACCAGGGACCCAGCGCTGCAAGGCGAGAGTGCTAACCAACACGACACCATACTGTATGGGCAAATTGACCTAGAGACAGATCTCTCTCTGATCAGAGAGAGATCTGTCAGCTGCTCATACACCACAGGTCGATTCCTGATCCATTTCAGCATGAAATCTCTTGGGGATCAGCCTTGTAACACCACATCTGCCGCCTCGCCTCAACACGCACTGTGACATCACACACACGCCGACGTTTTGCTGGCAACCATGCGGGGTGTGTATGAGGACAGAGACCGGGTTGGCGGAGAAGGAGGGGGGGGCCCAATGAAAGTTTTGCAGGGGGGCCCAGTGATTTCTAGTTACGCTCCTGTCTTGGGTAATGATGTTGCGCAACGCAGAGCCACGCTGATGCATGGCCACCTGCATTGCAAGTGGAATGAGTGCCTAGGGCCTGTACACACTGGCTGCATTGCACTGCATTTTTTTAAATCGCAAGACTTTTTGGAAAATCAGGAAAATCATGATGACTTGTACACAGTGGTGGGATGCATTTTTTTTTTTTAAAAATGCAATTGCAGTGAAGTCTGCCCTTTTTAAGCGGTACGCTTGAAAAAACGCATGAAAAACCACAATGTAATGCAATTCTATTGCATTTTTCAAAGGTCAGTTCCCAAGAGACTCTTCAACTTCCTGTTAGAGGACTTTTAGCCACTCACAAGAAAAACACAAACCCATTGAAAAACACAAGCAAAAATGCAAACACATCACAAAAAATGCAAACATTCGATCTTAACCCATTCAGGTTCCGTCGTTTTCACGTGAGAAATGTTCACCTCCCATTCATTAGCCTATAACTTTATCACTACTTATCACAATGCACTGATCTATATCTTGTTTTTTCCGCCACCAATTAGGCTTTCTTTGGGGGGTACATTTTGCTAAGAGCCACTTTACTGTAAAAGCATTTTAACAGGAAGAATGAGAAAAAACAGAAAAAATTCATTATTTCTCAGTTTTCAGCCATTATAGTTTTAAAATAATACATGCCTCCATAATTAAAACTCACGTATTGTATTTGCCCATATGTCCCGGTTATAACACTGTTAAAATTATGTCCCTATCACAATGTATGGCGACAATATTTTATTTGGAAATAAAGGTGCATTTTTTCCGTTTTGCATCTATCGCTATTTACAAGTTTAAAATAAAAAAAAAATATAGAAATATTTCATCTTTACATTGATATTTAAAAAGTTTAGACCCTTAGGTAAATATTTACATGTTTTTTTTTTTTTATTGTAATGTTTTTTTTTTTTTATTGTAAACATTTTATTTGGGTAGTTTTGGGAGGGTGGGAGGTAAACAATAGATTTATAATGTAAATGTGTGTTCATTTTAAAATATTTTTTTTTACAGGTGTAGTATTACTTTTTGGCCACAAGATGGCGGCCATGAGTTTGTTTACATGACATCACTCTAAGCGTAACACACGCTTAGAGTGGCGCATCGGGAAGGGAACGGCCAGAAAAGGCGCAGCTTCTGAGAGAAGCTGTCGCTTTCTCAGCGGGGGAGAGGAATCAATGATCGGGCTCCGTAGCCCGATACATTGATTCCCTGGCTACCGAATCTGCGGCCCGGGAGTGCGCGTGCACGCGCGCGATCGGCCGCGGGAGCGCGCGGTAGCGCGCATGGTTCCTGGACGTAGAAACTACGTCCAGGAACCAAAATAGGTTAAAATCCCATTGTATGTAATGTTAAAGATAGCCCAAGGTGGGCTCAAAAAAATAAAAAAAGTAGGCTACCTGATCCGCGGGGCTTAGCGGATCAGGTAGCCTAAAAACTGCCACTCCCCACACTGAGAGACTGTGTGTCTTTCATAGCGTGCAGGGAGGCGGGTGAGTGGTAGGGGGCGTGGTCAAGGAGAGATAGCTGCCTAATGGTAGCTCTGTAAACCCTGTAGGAACGCCCCTAGCAGGCATTTTAAACAGGGAATTGCTCTCCTCACTGTTTACCTCTGAGATAGCTTTAAATATTGCCGCTAATCTTGGGGGGCTATAGCGCGGCGGTGGGGGAGCAGAGATCGGCGTCGTGGGGACAAAGAAGCATGTCAGGAGGCAGAGAAGATGCCTCTGTGTCACACCTGTCCCCCGAAGATCCACCTCGGGTTCTCTTTAAACTGGCATTGCGTTTGGGATTGCACTTGATGATTTTCAGTGTGTACAACAGGCCCTGAGTGGCTCAAACATCATTAACAATCTGACAAAGCTTCTAAATCGTTCCCAATTTATCCCAAACTGTATCTGGTCTTCAGGTATCTTATTAAGCTCTAATTCAGCATAAAAAGGGATCCAGGCTACAGGAAAACATTTGACTTATTTGATAAAGCTTATTCAATATGCATCTGGTTTATTCAATGAAGTAGTGCAAAGAGCAATGAGGATGTGCACAGTACAGCATCTGTTCAGAGATGCATCTTAACTGCTCTGATCATGCTAATCTAAAATCTAATTGGTTACAATGAGTTACTGTAATTTGCACATCCTGATTTTGTATTGCCTTTCCTTATTAAACATAAAATGCCTGAATGGTGTATCCAGGTACAGGAAAGGGCAAGTAAACAATGTACAAACAGATTCTAAATTAGGAAATACAATGCCAGAAGTAATACTTATGATTTACACTGAAAGAACTTGTAATTTCAGAACTTCAGTTTTGACTTTAGTTCAGGTTTAAATGAATCATTTAAACAATAACATTTTCTATGTTCAGCGTTACTCTTTCTATACATTTCTCTTATTCCATTGAAGACCTTCAGAACCCTCCTTTCTGTTTTTAAACAACAGGGTTTTTTGGATTATTGTTTTTATTAATCACATACTTGGTATTACTATGGTGACTCGTAACTAGGCCAGAACTAATATCAGTGGTTCCCTCCAATAAATAGCCTTAAAGGATAACTGTAGTGAGAGGTATATGGAGGCTGCCATATTTATTTCATTTTAAGCAATACCAGTCAACTGGTTATCCTGTTGATTCTCTGCCTATAATACTTTCGGCCATATACCCTGAACAAGCATGCAGCAGATCAGCTGTTTCTGCCTGACTACTTCTAATTGTCTGATCTGACTAGCTGATGTCAGATCTGACTACATCTGATGAGCTGCATTCTTATTTCTGGTGTGATTCAGACACTACTGCAGCCAGATAGATTAGCAGGGCTGCCAGGCAACTGGTATTGCTTAAAAGGAAAAAAAATATGGCAGCCATATACCTTTCACTACAGCTGTACTTTACTTGGCCACAAGCGATGCAATCAACAGATTTGATCTTACAGCAATTCAAGAAAAAACAGAAAAAGCTAAAGGGTTGTTTTTTTATTCAAGTTAGAAATCTGATTGAATGTCCATTTTGTAATTTAGATTTTAGCCGATTGGGAGTGACAAGTTTTTATGACCAATTCTTCTATAATTTGAATGGTGTGCGATAGATTATCAATTTCTTGGTTCATAGACCCAAGCAATGTTTTTGTTGTCAAGTGGTCAATATATTTATTTTTTTATAATCAAGAAAAATGAGCATGTATGGGATACATTAGTTCGATTTTTCAAATGTTACAATCAATCAATAGGAAACTTTATTGTAATTCTCAAACTGAAAAAACGTAAAAATAAAAAAAAATTGTTGTGTGTGCAGATACGATACAGAATAAATTTTTAGTTTCAGAGCATGGAGGCACAACATTGTTCAGCTCGATTAATGATTGTGAATTGCATTGGATCTTGCTTGTAATGTGTGGGCCACTAGTCGATTGAGTTTTGATCAACCGCACTGTTGTTGATAGCCCAATAGTTGATCGCTTAATCACCATAATTGGGCCCCTTTATGGCATAACCGTGTTCTCAGTAAAGCACTGCAGAAGATGGCAGTCCTATAAAGATGCATAAGAATCAAATAATTTACCATTAGGCTGTCATTTGGGGGTTAAACATAATTATTAATAAAGATTTTCATTAAGGAAAGTACCACCAAAGCCCTGTGCTTGTATGACCTTTGTCAGTTAAAATTTGGCCTATACCAAGTCACAAAACCTAACCCGTCAACCCGAATGCATGCAAATGGAACGTGCAGTCCAGGCACACCCTGCAGGGCAGCTGCTGGGGTCTTCAAACATCAAACACCTCTCATAATTTGGAAATGTGTCAGTAGCATCCTTCCCTGAAACATTAGATAGCTGGATTGCGAGCAGCCCATGCACCAAGGCCAACATCAAGGCCTGGTTACGGGATCCAGGAGCAGATGAAAGGGCTTGGTACGGGATGATACACAAGACAAAAATCCTGTCAGCAAAGTGATAAATGGATAAAACTGAGGAAGAAAAAAACAAGAGAAAGTAAAGAGCTGTCAGTGTGAGAAAAATTACTACGCTAGGAAAAAAATTATGCAAAGCTTTTAGATAAATGGATATTGCATAACCATTTGGCCAATCGTAAGACTTAACAGTAGTGCTCATTAAATTGTTGTGTTGCAGCTGCCTTAAACAAATGACACAATTCTCCAGAACAATCCTTTAAAAGTGGCAAATCATTACATACACAGTTATCTCTGCAAATGTAATCCTTTTATCTCAGATGTCATGTTAAAAATAACAGTTTCAAGAGGAGAGCGCATTAACTACTGCACAAAGAGCTCCAAACACTGCTCCGGGAGGACTTTGTACTTTATTAAACCCTCTGCTCTAAGTTATGTTTGTTATCACAGAGGATTGTAAACACGGTTTCCCTTGCATGCAAACTTTGGAAAGATGGCTAAAGCAAAGCAGGTTGTTTTGGAGCAAGGAGCTCACCACCGAACGCCAAAACCAGGCGCGCCATATCAGTAATGTAATGCCGCACAGGATGCGTAACGATAATTCTGGGCTCCGGCAGTTGCCGGACACCGAATTACATCTCCCTCCGCGTTGCGACAACTCGGAGGGGGAACAGTATTTAACACCACTGGGGAGTTATGCGGCAGCAGGGAAAGCCGTCATTCAGCTCGCCCTGCGGCCAGCTCACCGACGGCCATACAATACGTACACAACTAAAGGCCCCTAACATCCACGCGATTTTCTTGATGATTTTTCCAATGACTGGCTATATTTTTGAGCAATGAGCAATCAGTTACGGGATCTCGTGACGTGGGTACAGGCGCGTGATCACGTGAACATCATTTAGCAATGCACGCCTATAACGACCCTCACGGTGGATCAGATCTTTAATACCTTCGATGACTCAGCACAAAGTACCACGATCACTTGACTTCCCATTCGCGCGCCTATCGCCTATCGCCTATCGTGTGCCGTTGTGTAGGTTGTGTGATATTGCGAGCAGGAAGAGAAATCGCTAAATGCTCATCATCAAGGAGATGTCAGTGGACCTGTTGGGTGGTGAGTATTCAGCTTAAAACATTCTCTTTTGTCCTCTAATTGCTCTGCATTGTGCAATGAGTTAACATCGTGCTTCAGTAGGCTTATCTACCTTTCCAACTGTGTCAGCAATACGTTAATAAGGTGATTTCAAAATCTACATATTTCCAGCCTTGTCTAATGAAACTTTATGGGGCCTCTCAGGAATGGACAGCGTTGAGTCTCTCACTTATCACGGTAAAAACAAAATTCAGCCATTGTGTTATCATTTCTTCAGTACCATATTTCAAATAATTAACTACAAGGGTCATCCAGAAAGTAATGGCCATGTGCTTTTATCGGCCACACAAGGTAGTCTTTATGTGTAATTTATTTGTCAAGTTAAAGATGCTCATAGATCAGCAGATATTCAGCAGATTCGACTATCAGAATCTGATCAGAGAGGGATTTATTGCTGCCAGTGTAGTGCACACAGATTTCCAATAGATTTCAGTATGAAGTCTATTGAAAATCTGTGCAGCTGCCTCCGCCTGCTGGGCCCCCCAGGTCTCCCCTTGTACATAGCCACACGTAATTCATTGTGACCTCGTACATGATGCCAGGCCACACAGGCACCCCAGTGCGAGGAAGAACACATAGGACACTGGAGAAGGTGCACCAGTGAACAGATGAGCTTCCACACTGCTTCCACACACACCACGGGCTCAGAGGGTACACATTACAAATAAAGGGAAACTCGCCAGCAGTCCATTGCATCCAATGGCCATGGGGATATTGAACACCAGTGCTGCCGCACACCTGACCCAGCCCTTCTGAGTGAGATCTTTCCAGCATGCCAGATCAATCATTTTGGTTGATTTTGGTGATAAATATGATTGGGCGTTCATGTTGCAGATATCAATGCTACAAATTGAGTAATGTTTATCTCTTCTTTCCCTGCACTGCTTGTCACATGACCGCAGAACAACAGTAACTGTATGTTCAGCATTATTGACATGAATATGCTGGTTCCCCATGACATGGGGAATTACAGTTGGGCACAACTTTTAATAAAAAACTTGTTTTGCCACTCTACTCTTTACTGTCCACAGTCATCATGCTTTTCTCCCAAAGCAATGTCATCTATGTAAAAATCACATGTTTCTCCAGAAGAGAACTGCCATGGCAATGGATATATCATATTAAACTAATTCAGAAAACTTTTACAGTGATGAAAACTTTCTGTTCTTTGCTTATGGTCACATTTAATCCAGAAGAAAGCAAAACAAACAAAATATATATATGTTATGCTTACCTATAAATATTAACTACAATTAGTTATCAAAATACCATCAGGTTGGTATGTCAATGATAAGCTTCTGAGCAAAGTGAAAAACAGACTATTAACCTTTTATATATACAAATCGGGCAAGTAATTGTTTGTTTATAGAAGTTCTGGGGTATTCTGTAAAACCTGTCATCTTAATTCCCAGTCAAGGATAATGCTTTTATTATGGTCACTTTTTGAAGATAGAGGAAAAATGTTAATCCTCTTATTTGCAGTCTAAGATGCACTTAAAGGGAACCAGAGATGAAGCACCCTCATGTATTTGACCATATATATCAATGGGAACATGACAGTAAACACCTACTCTGCTCTTTGTTTCATTCTTCTCTGCTAAATCTGCCTGTTAGCAGCTGTGATAAGAATCCCCAACTGAGCATTCAGTCTAGCTTTGCCTGGAATGATTATAGTTGAGTCATTATAGCAGAGCCACAAGGGGGCAGTCTTGGGCTTGAAAAGACATTACAGAAGACAGACTCAGCTATAATCATTCTGTGGCAAAGCTAGACTGAATGCTCAGTCGGAGATTCTTATCACAGCTGGTAACAGGCAGATTTAGCAGAGAAAAATGAAACAAAGAGCAGAGTAGGTGTTTACTGTCATGTTCCCACTGATATATATGGTAAAATACATGAGGGTGCTTTTGTGTCTGGTTCTCTTTAAAATGATGTATGAGCCATTATGATAAAAAGGTCACATATAAAACAGCTAGAAAATGGAAATCTAATGACTGTTACCCATTGTACTAGGCTAGCAGCTAGGAGAGAGCTTGTTTCCACATGTAGCTGCAGAAAATAATCCCACATTATTTACAAGGCCTTAGGCCTTGAACCCCGACTTCCTGGATCATAACATTTCTGCTGCTCTATTCTGTGCTGCTAAGCTCTGTTTACAAAAGTATTCCCATCATACCCATAGTTAGCGCAGAGAAAAAATGAGGTCATTTGTTTAATATAGTGAATTTGGCAGCCCCAAATCAATAGTACAATATATTTGCTCTTTTCTGCCCAAGGCAAAAAATTCAGTGTTATGCCCCATCACCTCCAGTTAATTAACAATACACAAGGTGTGTGGGCTGCCAGGTTGCATCGCAAACGCAGCTGCCGCACATGTTTTTAATATTTTCAATAATGACTTGATTTTGGTTCCTCTTATTCCTCCAAACTCTGACAGTTCTATCCAAGGCATGAAAACGAGATGTGCGTGCGGAAAGTACATTTTGCTCTGGGCCTTTGCATCCAGACATATTGTTATATTAATAACAGATACATCAGCTATTAGGCAAGAGTGCCTTGGAACGGGGATTATTGATTTATGACTTGTTACACATCATGGGGTTAAACAGATGCAATAATTCCTTGCCACCATCAGCCTGGAGAAAAGACCTCTCATTCTGATTGAGCCACAATGTAATTAAAACATGATGAGCCCTGGAATTAAGCAACAGGCACTGGATTGAAGCCTGCTGATCTCCAGCATATGTTATGAGAGTAGTATACTGGAAGATGGGGTGGGGCATGTGTACAATGCAAATTGTGTTCAAATATTTACGTTAATAACCTGAATACATTCTCCAAATGTATTGTTCAGAAATGCTTAGAGGGTGTACTGCACCCTCTAATCGCGAAAACAGTATTGGAATGAGTAAGGGCTCGTTCACACTAGAGACTCTTTTTCATTTTTTTTAAGGGCTGGCGACTTTTCAAAATCGCCCTGAAAGCGCTTACACCATGCTTTCCTATGCGCTAGTTCAGATTGGGGCGTTCCGTTCGCTTTCCAATCTAAAAAGCGATGCATGGACCATTTCCAGGGCGATTTTGTGATAACGGGAGGTATAGGAAAAGCGCAAAGCGCTAGAAAAAGCACTTTTGCCAGTGATTTTGTGGATGTTTTTTTCCTTGACAAGTGAAGTGTTTCCAGGTTTTTTAGGCCATTTTCACTTTAAAAATAAGGCCTAGGACACTTAGAAATCGCAAAATGCCGGGAATCGCAAAAAAAGCCTCAAACAAAGCTAACACGATCGGAACGCAATGTGAACAAGGCCTAAGGAAGGATGGCTGACATTTTTGTATAGAACCTTTCCGGGGAGTGCTCTTGTAAAGAATAACTTTAATACTGAGAAACTCATATGAGGAGATGGACTAGTCCAAAATCTGTCAGCTTTCTAAGACTTACTGTAAGTGGCAGCAACATAGGAAAAAAGCAATTTATACTATGAATTGTGCTCTGAGAGAAATGGACATTTTATATGTAACAGCAGAGTAACCAAGCAGCTCGGGGTGATCCAAACTACTAGGAATGTATAGGGGGATAAAAGGAACCAAAAAAAATTAAAAAAGCAAAGCTTGGTGTAATTGCCTTCTTAAAACAGAAGGAAATTTGCAATAATTCAGTTATAAGTGAACATTTGTGGTTACCCACAATGCACTACCACTGAATATGCAAATTATCCCTATTCACTCTTGTTAAGTCAAGCAAGCATCCAGAACCACTGGTGTATAGCAAGCTTTAAGTTTTACACAGCCATATCAAACCCACATGTAGACAACCTGTTTTAGACTTTTGGTCCTCAAGTGACCCAAACTACTATGAATGTATAGGGGGATAAAAGGAACCAAAAAGCCCTCCTACTAAAAAAGCAAAGCTTGGTGTAATTGCCTTCTTAAAACAGAAGGAAATTTGCAATAATTCAGTTATAAGTGAACATTTGTGGTTACCCACAATGCTCTACCACTGAATATGCAAATTATCCCTTTTCGCCCTTGTTAAGGCAGGGAACACACTTGACTTTCAGTTTTCCTCGCGCGTTTTTCTGCATACTTTTTCTGCACACTGAGTGTGTTTCCATGCAGGAAAACGCGCGCGGTTTTTCATAGCAGCTGATATAATTGATACAGAAAACTATCAAAATGTGCAGAATCAGGAGGCAGAATGTCAGTTTTTTTTCTGCGCGCGAACAACACAGTAAGTGTGTACTAGCACATTGATTAACATGAGTTCTCAGTTTTTCTGTGCAGAAAACACGCACGAAAACAGTCAAGTGTGTTCCCTGCCTTAACAAGGGCGAAAAGGGATAATTTGCATATTCAGTGGTAGTGCATTGTGGGTAACCACAAATGTTCACTTATAACTGAATTATTGCAAATTTCCTTCTGTTTTAAGAAGGCAATTACACCAAGTTTTGCTTTTTTAGTAGGAGGGCTTTTGGGTTCCTTTTATCCACCTATACATTCCTAGTAGTTTGGGTCACCCTGAGCTGCTTGGTTACTCTGTTGTACTGGTCCAAGCCCAATTTCATACAGCCTTATCAATCCCTGCCATGTACTGATGAGGACCAGAAGTTTGAAACAGGCTGTCTACATGCGGGTTTGATATGGCTGTGTAAAACTTAAAGCTGTAGGCTTGCTATACAACACCAGCGGTTCTGGATGCTTGCTTGGCTTAACAAGGGACGAAAAGGGATAATTTGCATATTCAGTGGTAGTGCATTGTGGGCAACCACAAATGCTCACTTATAACTGAATTATTGCAAATTTCCTTCTGTGTTAAAGAGACTCTGTAACAACAAAAACCTCCCCTGGGGGGTATTAACCTCGGGTGGGCGAAGCCTCCGGATCCTAATGAGGCTTCCCACGCCATCCTCTGTCCCACGGGGGTCTCGCTGCAGCCCTCCGAACAGCCGGCGACAGAGCCAACTGTAGCTTCAATATTTACCTTTGCTGGCTCCAGCGGGGGCGCTGTGGCTGCTTTCGGCACGGAAATAGACGGAAATACCCGATCTCCGTCGGGTCCGCTCTACTGCGCAGGCGCCAGAAACTTGCGCCTGCGCAGTAGAGCAGACCCGACGGCGATCGGGTATTTCCGCCTACTTCGGAGCCGACAGCCGTCAGAGCACCTGCGCAGGAGCCAGGAAGGTAAATATTACGTCACCGCTGCACGGAGGGCTGCAGCGAGACCCCTGACGGATGGAGGACGGTGTGGGAAGCCTCAATAGGATCCGGGGGCTTCCCCCACCCGAGGTGAGTACCCCCAGGGGACGTTTTGTCGTTACAGTTCCTCTTTAAGAAGGCAATTACACCAAGTTGTATGTATGTATTAACTTCACAATGATTCCATTTTTCATGATACTTGTCCTAATGTGTTTAAAACTTATTAAAGTGTATGTGGAGCTAAAAAGTAAAAAGTACATATAGAGGGGACAATTTGTATTAATTCTACCCTTTAATCACAATTTCAGGCACATTAGGTAATTTAATAACCAGAGTACTTATGTGTTACTTTCTTGTGCCAAAGGAGGCTAAAAAAAACCCCGACCGTTTGATAAAATTTGATCAAGTGCCCCGAAGCAGTAGAGTTGAGTTATCAGCAGGATCTGTTGCAAAGGCTTGGATTGCATCTGATTGCTATTCAGATTGAAAGTTGGTGGCACAGACTGAACTCTCCGGGCAGAGTGTTATCTATAGCTGTGGTAGTCTGTGAAGCAGGAAGTGTCTGGTGAGCAGTTACACTATTTACTCTACAAAGACAAAAACTAGCTGAGCGCTTTTACCCGACTAGGAAAACATTTTAGCCTGAAGCTGAGATTGTCATTGGCCCTCGATTAGCTGTCTTTTACCAGACACCATGATCACAGTTGTCTGTAATGTCAGTTTTCCAATGATAGGCGCTATGAAAAAAGTGAGAGGGCAGAGACTCTGTCAGTTAAAGCTGCCCCCAGTGTCTCCATATAGATCCAGACACCAATCACCAGATGTGGCAGAACACACTGACCATCCTGGCAAAGGACCTAGCTGACTATAGGCTGACTTAAAGGGAACCTTAACTCTAATAATAATAAAAAAACATGAGTTTTATGTACCTGGGGCATCTACCAGCCCCCTGCAGCCATCCTGTGCCCTCGCAGTCACTCATGGCTCCTCTGGCCCCCCGCTGCCAGCTAGTTTCGTTTTTTCCGAGTGGGAGTCGACCAGCCGCCATGCGTAGCTTTTTACGCATTCCCACTGGTGCAGAGAGCTATTGCGGACATAAACAAGTGCATTTTTACGCATTACACCCGTAATGCGTAAAAAATGTACTTTTTGATGTCCGCAATAGCTTCCTGCACGAGCGGGAATTCGTAAAAAGGTACGCATGGCGCGTGCCCGACTCCTAGTCGGCAAAAAACGAAACTAGCTGGCAGCGGGGGACCAGAGGAGCCATGAGTGACTGCGAGGGCACAGGATGGCTGCAGGGGGCTGGTACATGCCCCAGGTACGTAAAACTCGTGGTTTATTTTTTAGAGTTAGGGTTCCCTTTAATGGTGAGAAGGAAATGGCTTTGTATCTCAGAACATACTGATCTGGTTCGCTGTCAATATGACAACTGTCTTCCTTCATGTAGATTTTTTTATTTGCACATTATTACACTTAAAACAATTATCAGTCATCAAATAGAACACCTCTGCTATAGTTTTTTTAGTCATGTGACATGTCTGAAAAGCATAGCTAGCTGTAGACTAAAACGTAAAGGTAATTTACGTAATTTTAAATAACATTAAATTACAAAATGGCTTGGATAGCACTGATATATGTTATATAATTTTTTCTATGGAAGCTTAGACTTCTCTTAAAAATATTGGCTTATAACCAAGAACGAGCTGGCATTTGCGCAAATGTTTTTAGCAGTCAAAATGTGTCAAAGCAAAATTTTGCTAGTTTATCATCATCTTCATTTCAAACAAGAAACACATCTAATCATGGAGTCTTTTACAGCCCCTGTAGGAATGCATAACCCCCCCCCCCCCCATACTTGGGAGTGAAAGTTGGCAATAGTGGCGTGACATGTCAGTCTTCAAGCATTCTGTGGTTAAAGAGACACTGCAGTGCCATATAGTAGAATAGGATTATTCACGATACCCACTTTTATGGTAATTTTTCTGGTTTCAGCATCAGAAACACTTCCTCTGTGTATAAATTGTTGTATATTGGTATTTAGCCCCATTCTCCCAGTGATGCTTAGTTAAGGCTGTTGCTGGGAGACCAAGCATTATTTTCACTGGCTTCGGAACTCTCAGAAACAAACATTCCACAGAGCTGCACCTGACAGGACTAAAGA